>NC_143390.1:10471462-10772257 GCF_980474605.1 Leiobunum rupestre
AAACAAAAAGCAATAGATTTACATTACCCTTTCAGGTATCTCGCATATTAAAATGGCCAAAAAGTATTTGTAAATGGAATATTACTCAGCCAAAAATTTTTAAAGAAACAAATAGGAATAACAAGTAGAGTAAAAGGAACTTTGTAAAATTATTTACCCATCAACTAGAAAATTAACTTATTTTTATATCCCCAGCCACCACATTAGCTTTGTGCAAAGACTGCTGCATTATAGCAGAAACGTTACAATTAACCCTCATTTTGAATGAATTTGAACCTTTATTAGAAGGCAATTATATGATATAATAAACTAGTATTATTATAATAATATAATTAATTAATTTTGGTTACCAGACCAGACAAGCTTTTAAATTTATTATATTTCTTTGGGTTTATAATAAAGAATCTAATTATACTTTGAGTTAGCACTTTGTCAACTTTGATTTGGGAAAATCGATTCCAAACATCAGAGCGTGCATTTGCTTACTTCACTCAACACGCTTGAATCTTCTTGATCACATATTCAACAATATTGTTTCCCATGTACTGGCAGAGGATGTTTTATATACCAAGCCATCTTTGGCGCAATTGCATGTTCCTGAATTTTCGAAATGAAACTTAAATAATCCTGCCGCCAACCCTACCAGCTAAAAACATGGGTGACACACACCAGCCAGTGATGGGCCCCAACACAAAATGTGAATATGGGCTCCCTTTATATGTACATCCCGGACAGCTCAATCGTCATGGCCGGGATATGGCTGAGCTGTGGGCCCTTATAAATAACGAGGCCCCAATGCACACCATTTACACCACTGAAACCAACTACATTAAAGATGCTTATGCCTGGGAGTGAGTCAACATGATGCGGTAAGTTTTAAAGGGCAAAAAGGAGGAAATCCCAAGCCACGGCAATACCCCATCTCTAGGGAAAAATTTACAATGGACTCACTCCTTTTGATATCTAAACATTTCTATTTCTGGGAGCCACTGGCTTAATAGAACTTGTGGATAGAAAATAAAGTAAAATCCATTTGCCAACCATATAATTTTCATTCCTGTTCATTTTCCATCCATTCCATTTGACAAAATTAAACATTCCCACGATTACCATGGTAAATGTTAAAAATCATTTCCATGCAGCTCTGAGTTTGGAGATAACACTATAGTATGACCAACAGAAGAAGAGTAATGAAGAGTTGGTATTACCACCATTGTTTAGTCAGTTCATTTTAAATAAGGATTCTTTCTGCTGATAAATAATAGAAACTAATACACCTCGATCCCAGAATAAACATATGGTAGTGTAAATGATCCTGGAAAAACATGACACTGCAATTCTGGACCTTTGAAATGGGCAAAAGATTTGAGAAAAATTTAAATGAAAAAATATTGATTTCCCCATATCAATTATGTTACTTATGATAACACAGAGTGGTAAAAGAAATTAGACATAAGGGTCAAATGAAAAGTAAATTTTAAGGGTGCTTTAGATGGATCATTGAAATCGGTATAGGATGGCCTAGCTTTACGATTCAGTTAATCTTAAGATATTTTCACTAAAGTGCGCAATAGCCTAGCTATAGACTTTAGTTAAGTCTTAAGAATTTTGCTACTAAGAGTGACAGAGCTAGCAAACATCTAAACAGATGCATTTTGTTTATCAAACCATGCGTTGTTTAGAGGAATGCTAGTTTCTGTGGCACTCTTAGCTGTAAAACCCCGGTACTAAAGCAAACTGTACATGCACACAGAAATGAAAAATGGTTGTACCTTGTCCAGAAGCTGGTGGTCCGACTACTAATGTTGGTGTGGAGTTTGGTGGCATATTATAACCTCCTACAAAGAACATTTAAGATATTTTTACAGTTTAAGTTTGTTGAAAAGAAAATCAATGCTTAAATAGATAAACATCAGAAACACTTTACAATAACATGCAATCTAAACTAAAAATTGTGGCAGTGAATATCGAACATATTTATTTTTAGAGGCGTTTCAATTTTAGTTTTTTGGTTTCTGAAGCAGGGTGGTGGCAATGTCATTAGTGGCTTTAAGAGTGGTACAGGCTAATAAGCCCAAGTGACTAAGAACAATATGAAACTCTACGAACTGCCATGGGTTGATAAAAAGAATGCTCTTTAGGGTCGATAACGTTCTATAGACCTAATTTCCTCATATGAGGAGCATGAAGATATAGTAATATGGAATGGGGAAGTTTCTGGAAGGACTTCTTTATTTTCTACAAGAGACAAAAGTTTGAATATTAAAAATAAATTAAATTTATTTTAATAAAGGTAATGAAAGTGTACACAGGGTGACAGTAATATGCTCAGAGGACAAAATTTTCAAAGAGATTCTTTACCGCATTCATCAAACACTATAAAGTTTGATTTAGTGTTTCTGTTGCATTTAAGCAACTATTTAAAATATTGTGTAGCAGTTAAAATGATTATGCTGGCCTGTGATTTCAGGGGAGCGTGTGGAATACTTCCAAAATGAGCACCCATTTTTGCCATCAGATAGCCATTACTTTACAGGTTATTTATCTGTGGTACTACCCCAAATAAAACCAAAACCCAGACTATTTATGATTATCGGCACTATAACGTCCCCTTCTGAACACTCAGAACATTGTACATTAGGATGATAATATTAATAATAATAATAATAATCAGCTAAGCTAATACCCAAGGCACCACCTTAGACCTAAGTCATCAAACGACTTTTAAAGCCATTAATCCAGGTGGCCGGGTTACAATGCATAGGAGGGTGGTGGAAAGCCCTTCACCAGCAAGTACCAAGAACGTATTTATTTTACTTAGAACAAAGCATTTTCCTGCCAGATCTGTTGGCATGATCTTTTACTATCACTCCTATCAAATTTAAACCCATTTTCCCAATTACATTGCGTTATCTGCATGGTATCAGTTGTAAGTATAATTTTGTTTATATTTTGAGTATAATTAGTCACAGTTAGATTTAGCCATTAATTTATTTCATGTGGCTTCTATTAAAGCTGAATTTAGCAATTTTATTTAACTAATCATAAATAGAAAGATGGTAGATTTTCAAATATGGTGTTAAGAAAATATATTTTAAAACAAGTCCCCAACAGTGTTTCAAACTGAATTTTATTTTTCTGTCTAGGAAGGAGGTTATAACAACTTAAGCCTTTTAGGGCCTTTTTCTTACATATCTACAGTGATTTCAGATTTATTAAAGAAATTATAAATTATAGAGGGACATAATCATAACAATTTCAGCCAGAATGTACACTGATTACGGCAAGTGCCTAGGTACTACTTCTTGTTTCAGTAAGCAGGTTAACTTGTAAGTTAGTAATATTTACTAGTATCATTATATCTATTTTTGTATGAAATAGCTCAAACCAGTCAGTCATGCAATAATAGTGCATGAGATATATAACAGTGAGACAACTAGAAAAACCAACAAAAACTGACCCGCCATAGGAAAGACAGGCACACCTCCTGGGGGAGGAGGATGTGTTGGCCGACCTGAGGTAAGAAAAATTGTGTGGTCCACTGCTGATAATATGAATTTCAAACTTATTACAAAAGATTGCATTATAACACAATTACACCAAAATTTTACTAAATAATTATAACAATTGGACCTAACGTTAAGTTTCAGAAATACATGACAAAATGTTTGGAAATACCATTTTAATAAAACTAAAATCGTAGTATCTCAGAAAGAATCTATAACGCCATGAAATGATGTTAAATTTGTTTACACAGGTTTGAGATGTGTGGAAGAAACAAACTATGAGGTTCTGCCAAAGTACAGAGATTTTAATTTATATAAATTTTTGGTTCACAAATAAATATGGTTTTTTGAAAGACACCCCCAAAACTAATTTCAAAGCAAAAAAAAATAATACCAAATCAACTCTGAGGGGTAGTATCTAACTAAGTTTTTCTTTGTAGGGTTCCGCGGAACACATTTTGGAAACCGCTGCTTTAGACAGGCAGCAACTTGTGCAAAAAATAATGTGTCACTTAATACAATTTTTTGGTATCTCAGTACTTTCAAAACCATTCAAAGAGAACGGTTAAAAACTAGAAGACAACAGGATCCGAAGCTTTACTTGTGCAAGTAAAAATGATGTTAAATTTTTAACGTAGGCAGAACTAACCAAGAATGTACTTATTTATACTTATGGAGAATGATCATGTTGAGACAAAATAAGGGAATCATGGAAATATACAAAAAGATACTGCTTAATTCTAAGATACATGGCATCTAGAAATGGTTTTTGATAAATTTAAATATTGTTATTGACTTTTAATGAAGTCCCTGGGGTTAATAAACTTTGAATTGACCAACTACTCGCAAGCCAGCTTTGAAAAATATGCGACTACCTCAATTTTTAAAACCAACACCCAAGTTTTACCAATTAACCCTTGTTCCACTATTTCAATGTGACAATCTTATCAACGATAACTTGTTTAACATATTTTAAGTTTTCAACGATAAAAGTGGCTATATTAACTAATAAACAACTTTATAATTTATAATATACTATTATGTACCTGTTGGATGATGACCTGTAGGCATGCCATAATTTGGGTTAGTAGGCGGAACAGCACTGTATGGAGGTGGTGGTTCTGGGTACGGACTTGAAGACTTTTGTTCCTGTGCCATCCTTATTTCAAATTGATCTGAAAAAAAAAAATAAACCATTGGTACCGAATTAAGGGTAAATAAACCAATATTTGATAACTATAATTGATTTGTTTAATTATTGCAAACAGTTTAACAAAGAGGTTTTATAGGACCCAATACTTTTGGAAGTGGTTAATTATTTTCGGGTAACTCACTGCTACTGGTTTGAACCAAAGTACCAGTATTTGTCCTCATACCAAAAAATAGCATAATGGGATAATAACAGAAGTATGTAATATATATCGCAAGAGTTATCCATCTGCCTAACTATTAATGTTATTTGATTGATATGAGTGCCTTCATTACTGAAATGAATTAAGGCACAGTGAAATACCAAAAATGATGATTTATACAGCTATTACATCAGTTTATAAATAAGTGAATATACTTTTTAAGTGTAATTTTAAATTTTACAGCTTTACTGGCAGTAAATGTTTAACCATTATGCGGTGTATGTTATTGTGGTTTGGCGGACAATTAACACATTAAAAGTGCTTAAAGCCTAAAGGTACAAGTTTCATTTTATGGCCTAGATAGATACTTCCCTCATAAGATATATTATATACTTCTGTTAATACTGAAATATTAATATTAATTCAACATATCCAAGAGTCTTAAGCGACTTCTATGCCATTATACTAGGAAGCCAAGTTTCGATAGACACATATACCTTTACTGCCACAAGATTCAGGAGACCAATAAACCTACTAATAGTTAACTAGGGATGCACTGATATCTGTACAGCCAATATATCGGCTATTCGTGGTCAATAATATTGGACTATATATCGGCTGATATTAACAAATTTATCTATCATAACAGTAGTGTATATCATAAAATCATTGTAAACGACGGTTCAGTGTACTGTCATACCATTTTATTCTAATTTTTCATTATAAAAAGTTTGCAGCAAAGCATACCCGAATACATTTCATTTAATCATTTTACTTGATACATAATTTCTATCACAAATCGAATATCATTGTTTTTTATTCGTTAAAACCTGTAACCCCCTGTCTAAAAAAAGGTATGATCTAGCTTCTGAAGTCTGATGAATGTGGAGCAGCCAATCAAAAAAAATATTACCATTAATGTTTTTTATGAAAATGTTTTCTAATACCGGTATCGGCCAATATCGGATTAGTTTAAGCCGATATTGGACGATACCAGTATTAGATAAATGGGACGATATATTAGAGCATCCCTATAGTTAACCCAAATACGATTGAATTGGCAGACATGGTACAATGATTTTTTGGTTAGTGATGAGCTAATTTACAAAACTCTAAGAAGGCAATGTCATTTACCAATTAAGACCCGCAAGGACCTTACAGGTTGTGGGCCCTGGTCCAGCTGTACCGTCTTAGAGCACAGTTCGTAAGCTATACTGTCCAAGATAATTTTCAAACACAACTTAATAGTAGTTTCAGATTTCCGGCAATTCCACCATCTAATTCTTGCTAGGGGATGAAAATTGTATCTATTTCACCACTCTTCACATAAATGTCCATTTTTAAGTGACATAGTGACCATAACCAGGGTTGCAAAAAAAAATTTAATTTTTATAAAAACCGGTTAACTAAAAATTAATATGAGTATTATTACAAGTCTCATGTGACCAGAACAAAGTTTTAGTTTCGTTTTTAAAAGCCTCACCAGAACAAAGTTTCAGTTTTACTTTTTATTATTTTGTACAAATGCATGGTGACCAGGAAAATGCCTCAAATTTTATAGATAAAATAGGAAATTTTCAAGCGAATTGAAGGAAAATATAGGAAAAACCATAAGCAAAAATGAGGATTCATATTGAACCAGTAGCTAAAATAAAGATAAACATAGGATGAAGAAGGGTATACGATGACAATGTTTTCGGGTTATATACTACATGAGAAAACCTAAGGAACTTATAAGAAGGTATTGAAAGTATAGGAAATGTGGTCACCTTGTAAATGTTTTAGAAATGTAATCATTTCGGTAAGAAACATTTTGGAATAATTTTTAGTTAATTAAAAAAACCATAGGTTTTTAATAAAAGTCACTTGGTTTAAAACAGCCAACCCTGACCATAACCATAAGTAGCGGCTCTGGCGGCGGCGAATTTGAAAATTTTTTATGCATAAATTGACTTTAGGAGGCACGTTCGGGGTCCTCTGAAGTTGATTTGTGACCCCTAAGTGAAAACAAACGTAGGCTGTCTCGCCTACCCCTAACACCACCCCTTGACACTGGGGGTATTTTTCACGTTGGCTTAAAATTTTGTCACCCCTCTATTAATTAATAATCATAAAAAATTTTCATTTTAAAACAAATATTAAACCAAAAGACACAAGTTATCCTTAAATGTTGATTTTTAAGACACTCGACCTGAGCAGAAGTAGCTCCAAATCTGGTTTATGGTTGAACCTGGGTTCAAGTCTAAAAAAACCCAAGACATCAAAGGTTGCATCTATCAGAACCTTCTCCTAACCGTTCTGTGCCCTTGATAATTTCCTCATTCTTCCTAAGTTATATTTCTGTTCTCTTATCTTAAAACCATCTAAAATTTGATATTCTACCTCTCCAACAAAACTCAACATTCTTTTACAATCTATCAGCTTCCCTTACCTGTCCACATAGATCCAGCTCACCCGTCACTAAATTAAAAATGCATGTTAACTGCATTGTTTCTTCTATAATAACGTAACTCAATTTAATTGATTCTTTCCCCATACTAACGTAAATTAGCAAAAGACTCCATCTTGTCCTTCCAACCACAAGACCGTTTTTACTAAAACTCCTTACTCCAGGAAAAAAGTTCTATCTACAATCACATATTTTGCAGCTTTTGCTGCCATTTCTCTGTATCCTGGGTTAACGAACGTTCCTCTTAGTTACGACTTCCCTCATCTTATTATTTCAACTTTTATTCCCAAATCATGCACAATTTACCACGATTATTTATTTTTTATTATCTTTTATGATTGACTTTGTAGAGTTATGCGTTTCTAAAATTTATATAATTATCTCACCCCTATGTATACTGCATTTTGTGTCACTTTTCTTATCCTACATTATGTAAGTGGCATAGACAAAGAGCCAGTTTACCTGGAAACCCCTGGGGTGTAGCTTTGACTGTACTAAATTTACACACTTCCTTGATCCCTCTCTGAAAGTTTATATAGTCGCACTCCCATTGACGATTTTCTGGCTAGGCTATTGGAAGATGCAATTGTTATTTTTTTTCTGATATTTGTTCCTTTGGTTCTATATTTCTGCCCAAAAAAGCCTACATAGAAGAAGCTTAGTCGGCAGCTTATTTCAAGAAATAAATTCAGTAACAGAACACCAATCTGGTTCATTCATTTTCTGGTGCCTTAAATAAGGTTTATCGGTCTACCGTCTTAGGCTTTTCCCCACACAAAGTAACAACATTACTGGCATATAGAAAACACAGCAGGTTACTCCATGTAGGGCCGAAATTAGCCTTTAAATTGATATAATCAATATAAAATATATTACCTATATATTTATACCAATTTTTTTAAAACAGAGTAGAAATTTCAACGACTTTTTAAAACGTTAAGTTAATTGAAATCATAATAAACCGAACTTCTCTTAACAGGCAAGCCTTTGCAAATATTGCAAAGTCTGCAAGATAAATTGCAGTGTTGCCGCAAATGCTTTGCTTTCCATTCCCAAATATTTTAGAAGAGTCACCTTCAAACCACCTATGGACTGCAATGCAAAGGATGATATTAAATTTAAAATTAAATTAAATTAAATTTAAAATTAAATTTTATTCTCTCGTTTGGATTCACGACCAATATCTATGTTGTTTAATTTCGGGATGCACTAGTGGCATACTTCGACACAAAATGTACCAAACAGCACAGTTTTTCGTCTTCCCACTTAAAGGGGCTCCAATCAAAGATAATTTAAACTCGCACGAGTTTAAATTATCTTTGCTCCAATATTCGGTGGCAAAATGTGTGTACATTCAGTAAAATGCGAAATTTACGGTTGACTCTGCCCGCCTCTGCCAAGGCCGAGTGAGGGATTGGGGGGAATGAAAAGCATGCTCAATTTTCTTTATTTTTGCCACCATAGTGTTTGCCACCGAACTTTGGAGCCCCTTTAACTCATTTTCAAAACTTCATTATCAATAACGCTAAAAAACATAATGAACCCCGAGCGTGATAGTAGAGGGTGCAACATGAACCGTGCGTCACTCAAATAAAAGAGGCTCAAAGCTATTTGACGACATTTTTTTTGTCATGAAACAATTTATGGTAAATTTCTATTTTATGTGATGTTTCATAGGGTGCCTTTCAAGAATTTTTCTCCGAGCGATAACTGCCATAGGCTTATGTATTCTGACTTCCTCCTATTAAATTTCATAGGTTCTGAATACATTTTATGTCTTTGGTATTGCGGGGTCTGACAGGCGCTTTTCTCGCTTCACCTGTGAACCTGACGATATCTCTCGATTACTATCTAAGCTATATGTCAATAAATTTCCAGATCCGGGTTATCTTCATCCATCATTAACCTTCTCACTATAGTTAATTATCACTTGATCTTTGGCTAATTGTGAACTTCCTACTTCTCGGATATTAAATAATTGGCTCTAGTTCTTACTCAAGTGTTGATCGTCCTATTAGCCTAGAGGCTTATGCAAGTACCTAAACTTAGCGCTTCTTAACTTCTTCAATCAGTCTGCCTGACTATAATCTTCATGAATTTACTAATACTTGGTGCAGGTGGCTTAATGATGGATGTTACATTTTTGAGGTTTTTCTATAGTCTTAGCCTTAATCTCTCATTCTTGCGTACTGGAGGCCCTTCACTTCACGCGCATTGTTGGAGATACTTTACAATATGGCTTCAAAATTACTTGAGTGGTTGTCAGCAGCGTATTGTTTTTCGGGGCCAGGCGTCTGAATGGAGTTTATGGAAAAGGGGGTTCTTCAGAACTTTGTCTTGGGACCTTTTTTTTTCAACATTTTTATGAATGCTGTTCCAGATTCAGTCCGTCGTAGTCTAGTATTGCTTTTCGCCTATTACTCAAAACATAGGCGGTTAAGACCAAAAGACATAAAATCAACTATCAGAACCTGTTCGAACTGTCCGGACCTCCAAGATGACCTAGATGCGGCTACTCATTAGCCGTTAACCATGGACTGTCAATAAACGTTGACCAAACACCAGTTTTACTTAGAGTTACTGTATCGATGGTGCTCCTATTAAATCCAACTCTTTCAGAACGGGAACTTGGTGGACCCTTCTCTTATATTTTCTGATAATAAGGTCACGTAACGTGAAAATTGATTAATTTTTTAGGAAATAAAAATAATTAATTTTTGGGTGAAAAATTACGTATCGGATATATTTTGATTAATCTTTAGGGAAAGTTTATATATCATGCACTGCCTTTATTCGAAATTTCACATAAAATCACCCCGAAATAATGCTCTGAAGAACATAATTGACAGTTTCTGCACCGACATTGGAGAAATTCGTAGACTTGTTAGACCACAAATTGAAACCATTAACGTAAAATACAGTTGTAAATATACAAAAAGAGCTAATGGAAACAACAATGGAACCTCGACAAGTTGCGTCAATGAAAGATTTGGAAAATGCGAAACTACAGCAAAAAGTACAGGATCCGAAATACCTTCTTGATATTTCTGCCTCGCACAGACGAATACCAAGCATTTAGTTTAAATATATAAATGTAGATGGAACTATATTTTAATGACATTTTAAGACCTTCGTAGGCCCTGGGCACAGTGCCCATTGGATAAAATGGCCCTGTCACCAAGGATTTCTAAAATATAAAATCCTTGCTGTCACTACGCTGTCCTTGGGCAGTTATCGATAACGTGCCATGTTTAGTATAAGCAAAAATAAATAGGGGGAGAAAGTCTGGCACTTGGGTCCAACCGCACGACGTCTTATTTGAGGGGTAAAATTTTTGGGCTTCGGAAATGACTTCCCCCTCGCCTCTTTACAGGGACACAAAGGTATCGGTTGTACTCCGCCACGATGAAAAATAATTCTCTATAAAATACGTGAATATTAAACTTTTGCTTTCGATAATTTGATTAATTTAGTTCCTAAATAAAGTAAATATATCATAGAAACTAAAATGCGACATTTTAAAAATAATAACGTGACTTTTGAAAAGAAATAAACCGTAACTAGAATAACACTCGCTTAAATCGTGGAGAGCGTGGCGCCATCTAAGAGCAGAGATCGGGACTAATTGGTAAATCTACGATGTTAAGGCCTAACAATTGACAAGTTTAACTGAAATAATAGCTATAGCTACGAGCTTTTTTTGTTTATTTTACAATTGATATAGTAATTATTAATGAAAATCAACCGTTTTCGAAGGAAATAATGGTCAGCATTGGTCAGAGAGACTATTTGAAATCGCGAGGCGGTGACATGGTTGCCAGGGAATAAAATTCAAAATTTTCATCTTGAGCGCGGACCGGAATACCACAAATGCACTACTTCGCGCGTAATGTGCTATCCTTATTGGTTAGAAATATCACGTGATCACTAGCTCTTCAAAAAGGGTGTCCAGCATGGTGGAAGGTAAAATCTGAAGGCATTGATAGACTTTCTCCCCATATTTACTTTTGGTATAAGCTGAAGTTTGTAAAAAAGATCAAGTTAAGCTAGTTAAAGTTCTTATCTCGATTGCCAAAGTAAAATCTCACTATCGTAAGTTCAAAAACTTTAAAAGACCCAGGGCTTTCTATTGCTTAAGAAGCAACTACCGGACTACACCATCGCACCTTAACATCAAGCTTGGGCTTCTCGTATTAAAGGGGCTCCAATGTTCGGTGGCAAAATATGTGTAAATTCAGTAAAGTGCGAAATTTATGGTTGACTCTGCCCGCCTCGAGTCTTCTTTTTTTTTGCCACCGAACTTTGGAGCCCCTTTAAATTAATCTACGTAATTTACCTCGCTCTCAAAATCTAGAGAGCTTTTTCAGTTTGCTCCTAGTGACAAGGGTATTCGCGGCCCCTCCAAAAAATTAATTTTAATCAATTTAAAAAGGACACAGTCATTGGGTCACTCTTTCTTCCATCGAGTTATTCCAATCAGGAATACTCTTCCGGAATAGATATTCTCCCTTCGTGCCCAGTCCCATTTCAAATACAAACTGAGGAAACATCTAGGTCTACAATTTTTCAATTTAATTTTGTCTAAAGTTTTCAAATTTAATTTTATTGCTCTTTGACTTACTGCTAGAGCTGCTTTAAGGCTCTCAGTCCCAAGCTCTTCCCTTATTATAGAGGTCAGCTTGGGGATAAGAATTAATCACTTTATCTTTTTTATCCACAACCGACGATTATCTAAAAAATAAAATTATTTTTTGCATGTTAAATCCCTTTCTATCGGTGGATAATATCTGTTAATAAACAGTTAACCGCAATTTTTATGGTTAATCGATATTCTGGCAGTTAAAGGGGCTCCAAAGTTCGGTGGCAAAATGTGTGTAAAGTCAGTAACATAGATATAGGAAACGTATATAAAGGTCTAGATAAAATATTTCAAAAGGAGTGAATACGGAGGTGACAGCTAGCAGAAACACGTAATTTCTGCAGGCTATCCTTATAAGGCGCTCGTGCTATCGTCGCGAGAGCCATTGTTTCCTGCTTTAAAATTATACTAAAAGTCACCAACAGATGGTGTCTAAAGACTACGGCCTGTGGAAAGGTCAAGCACTTAGTACTAAAATGCTAAGACAGCTCGCGCTCTTGGTCACGTGCCTTCCTCGGTGTCTGCTAGTTGTCAATTCCGTATTTTATGTTAGGCTTAGACGCCCCGAAATTTATCTAGACCTTTATATACATTTCTTATATCTATGGTCAGTAATGTGCGAAATTTACGGTTGACTCTGCCCGCCTCTGCCAAGGCCGAGTAAGGGGTTGGGGGGAAGGAAAAGCCCACCTCTACCGCTTAATATTGAAAAAAAAATGAGAACATTTTCTGTAACATAAATAGACACTCAAATAAAACCAAAAGTAAATAGGGGCAGAAAGTCTGGCACTTGGGTCCAACCGCATGACGTCTTATTTGAGAGGTAAAATTTTTGGGCTTCGGAAATGACTTCTGTAATAATAGATGGCGCCTTTGTAGTAATAGATGGCGCCTTATCTTTTGACCTTTCTTGCCCGGGATAAATGCTGTATATAAACAAAGATAATCTAGACTAGATTGGAAATGAGGCGAGATTCCTACGGGCTCCAGTCTAACCATGTGATTCCCTAGTTGCGGAGGGCAATGTAATAGCGTGGGGGTAAAAAGTCTGAAAATTCAGTTCGGTTCAGTTTTAAATCTCGTATCCGCGGTCGGTGCTCGCGGCTGGCAGTCAAAACAAAAAAAATCGGGACTGGAGGACGAGGCCCGAGGGTTCGACCAAGTTTGATTTGAAGCGTAAATTTTCTTTATTTTACTGATTGGATTTCAAAGGTATTTGTTTAAAGTTACATTAACCAGATATAATATTAAACTAAGGTTTATTTTATTTTCCCAAGGTGTAAACTAAATATGGGAAAATCTTGCCATATATTAAACTTATTATTTACCATGGTGAATATTAGTAGAAATTATGTTTAATTCAGAGAAAACGGCATGGTATTAGAAGATAAAACATATTTTATACAAGACGTTTCGAGCCGAGGCTCTTCTTCAGTCGTTCGTTAGTTTTAATTAAAACTAACGAACGACTGAAGAAGAGCCTCGGCTCGAAACGTCTTGTATAAAATATGTTTTATCTTCTAATACCATGCCGTTTTCTCTGAATTAAACATAATTTCTACTAAAAATCTTGCCAATTCGAGAGTTGTAAGAACTATCACAAATCATCTTCAATCATAAATAATAATTAAATTGAAATTGTAGCGAAGTTTATTAATACGTTGGTGTCTTCAATTGTAAATATGGACAAGTAATGGAATGCTTCATTTGTCATCATTTTTATTGGATTTGCCTTAATTAGAGATCGGCGTTTGAATTAGAAATTATCCAATTATTTATTTTTATTCATAAAATCATAACCGCAAATTATCCAAAAAATATACGAAAAAAAATAAAATGTTCATAAAAAACAGTTAACCAAACTTTTTATGGTTAATCATAATTTTGCCGGTTAATTTATTCGTTCCGCCGACCTCTAGCCTTAATTTTTTTCTAAGCAAAGCTGTTTAAAAATAATAAAAATATAGAAAAACATTTGAAATTAAGCATTTAAAACTTATTTGTACAAAAGGTAAATCAGGAGATTCAATCTCTTCATTGGGAAAGATATTAATTTTGAAGCGTTTTTTAAAGTCTACCCCTGAAATTATATTTAAAACAAACAATTTATGGCTATATCGATGATAATTAAAATTGTAATACTAACCATTCGGCTTTTTAGATTTGGGTTGTTTCTTTTGACAATAAGCATGATCCCTTTTTAGCCCGAGGCCCGAACGAGGTCCAGATACCGAAGCAGACGAACCCGCTGAAACTTTTCAGACTAAACTTCCACCCCCACCTCTCCCACTAGGGAATCGCATGAGACAACGCATTTCGCGTACGTTTCTACCCCCTGTATAAACCTAGCCATTAGACAGAGAGACACAATAAAAAAGCTCTTTTAACTATGATTACGCTTCGTCTACTTTGAACTTATAATATGGTGTCAAGAAGTTGGGATGATTTTAATATTCTGAATTTTATTAGTTTGAATTATCAATTATAAATTGCCTTTAACGTATTTTAAGCCCGCCACCAATTATGGCGTCAAGTTATCGCGCACCGGACCATTTTGAACCAGGAAGTACAAATCCGGCAGCTTCATGGGCACAATATCAAGCGACTTTCAAGATTTTTGCAACAGCTTTTAAACTAATTGATGAACCTCGAGTCACGCAAGTAGCCAGTTTCCTATATACCTTAGGCCCAGTAGGGCGTAATATCTATGATAACTTTGACATCCCATTGGAATTAAACCAAACGCATTTGAGTCTAGACCAAATATTTCAAGCCTTTGATGCTTATTATGCACCGTATAATAATGCTGACTCACATAGATATGCTTTTTTTAACACAGTACAAAAATCTCAACAACCTTTTGATGACTTTTTAAATGACTTACGATCTAAGGCCCGTAATTGTGAATTTGATGTTTTAACAGATTCTCTTATACGTTACCAAATTCTGGCTGGGGTATTTAAAGCTGATTTACGCCGCCGACTCTTTTCTCACCAGAATCTAACTCTTCAACAAGCTACTTCTATATGTCAGGCTGATGAAACATCGGTCAGTCAAGCCAATCAAGTTCGCCAAGTGACTCCAACCGCAACTGCCGACGTGGACGCCATTTATCAGCACAACTTACGAACTGGTTCCCATTCACGGCCACCGCTCCGTCCACAATTTTGGCAGCCGTTCCGTGCACCGTATCCACAGTATTTTTATCAACAACAAATGCACTTATCCTCAAGGTTACGAGCACCCAACGTTCCCTATTATTCTCCCGCTGTAAATCGCTTTCATGTACCACCACAACGTCAACGTCTCAACAGTTACCGACCTCCACGCCCAAGGTTGGTTTCAATCCCTTGCTCAAACTGTGGCTTACTTCATACTGATCCTAATCGATGTCCGGCTGCTAACTCTCGATGCTACAATTGCCAAAGACCGGGTCACTGGGCCTCTCATTGCCGCTCACCTTCAGCAGTCTACACACACGAGCTCACTTATCTTCAACCAGATCTTTTTTGTGAAGACACCTTTACTGTGCCTTCACATGATTATGCCCATGAGTTTCAACCATATGACAACCAACCCTACTACATGCTTTTCCAACAATCTAAGGCTCCACAAAATCAAGATGAGTTCTTTTTGCAGCAGTCATATCCTGATATTTCTCCGGAAGAAGCTCCTCTAATGTTACACTCCATTACGATACTCAACAAAACAACATGCGAGTTAAAGGCACAAGGCGTGGATACCTTGGATGCGTGGTATGAGCCAATATATGTTACTAACAATATCGTTAAATTAGATACTGGTTCCCAAGTAAACATTCTTCCACACTGTCTCTACAATCAACTTCCAATAGTAGAAGGAAAGTGAGGGCGAGGCTCCGATCCCAGGTTCAGGTTTAGGTTCGGGATCGAGATCCGGGATTTAAGGGATGAAATGGGGGTAAAATCGTCAAAAAGTCAATGTATTTAGGGTATTTCTCGCGACGATTCGTTTTCCCGTATATCAACATATTGTGGCCAGGCCAACTTGTTCATTTATCTACGCTTATCGCGAAAGACACTTGAACGTATATCTTATCAAGTTTTATCGTACGGAATAAGTTGAAATGATGTAAAAATTGATAACCTAGGCGACGCGTGCGCAGATTACCCCGGGGGACGCGGTTAATTTGAATTGAAGTGTTTTGACGCCATTGAATATTCGTTGTTAAAGTAGAATGGAAATATTTTTAAACTTCATTTTAATATCATTGGTTCAAGTGCCAAGCGTACTACAATCTCACGAGTATTTCTTAAAACGAATATCTCGTTCGCGTTTTATCGTACGAAATAAGTGGAAATTATGTAAGTGGTATGATTGATAACCTAGGCAGGAAGATAGCGCGCGCGTGCGCGGATTACCTGGGAGGCGCGGATTGCCCGGGCGCGCGGTTAATTTGAATTTAAAACATGGATTCCCTCTCCGAAATAATTCATGTACCCAAAATTGGACCGCAAGTTTTTTTCTTTTTAGGGGAATCTCTATGGGAGTTTAACATTACAATAAAGCTAATAGGTCCAGTTTGGGGTACTTTTGGTCCGAAATGGGGTACATAGGGCCGAAAATGGTGACTTTGGTCGTTTTTAGGGTACTTTTGGTCTAATTTGGTCCATTTTTGGGTACATCAGAAAAGCAGTTGGAAAAACGAAGAGCCTTTTTTTTCTTCCACCCATCTCCAAACCCCAAAAATTTATTGCTTTAATTTATTTATCGCTTCCGTAGGTATAAAATAAGATAAAAACCACTTACCTATATTTTAATTACGGTAAATTAAAAATACTTAAATAGTGTACTAAGTTACGTTTAAAAGAACCTTTTGTAACAATTCCAATATGTAAATATAGGTAAGAGACAAGGCTACCATCTATAGAAGCGTTTTACAGTTCATTTAAAAATCTATTTTTTTTTAAAATCATCTCGTTCGTAATTGCCTTTCTATCTCTTCAATTTTAAAAGTATCCTAATTAATTCTATATTTTTAACATTAACAAGTCTCCAAATTATACCAACTTTTAACCAATTTTCCCCAATTATTCTAATTTTACCATAAGCCAACTTAATTTCAAAACTATTGTCTATTTATGAAAATTGAGTTTTGTACGTATTTTGAATCGTTTCATTTTTATCCCTAAAATGGGTGATTTGTAGGAAATTTATATTATTTTTATTGGCTTTACGATATTTCAAGTTAATTTATAAAATTTATAAATGAGTTTAATTAAATTAATAATTAAGTTTCGTTCGTATATTGAATCGGTATTTATTTATAATAATATTTTCACCTAGATTAATTTTTTATCCCCCACACTCTCGATCTAGCTCCCTACTATACGTGTCCATTTATAATATCAAAATTGAACCGTCATGAATAATCCATATAAACGTAAAAGACGCGGGCGTCTTGAAGTCCAAGTTTCGTTTCCACTGAAATAGAAACAACAAGAAGAAAGGGTCTTTCTGGTGACCTAACATTTAACATTGCTGGACGTTTTATATTTATTGTGTTCTGTTACTTATAGTCATATGGATTTCCATTCATTCGAGGAAGTTAGTGAAATAGTGGAAGAGTATAATAGGACGTGGTTAGATATGCAAGAAATAAAAGAACATTTGGACGAAATGGAAAAGCATTTAAAAAAGTGGGAATTGAAGTTAGAAGAAGCTTGTCAAAGGGAAATTGTACTGAGAAATAAAGTTAAAGATATCAAAACAAATACAATTGGATTGAAAATATTGCAAGATAGTTGGAAGGGAGCAGAGAAGTAAAGGGATAATATTGTATGTCATTGATTGGCTTAAGAACTGTTAAATAAAATATAAAATAAAATATGAAATAAAATAAAATATGAAATAAAATAAAATGTAAGAAGAAATACTCGGTGATAATTCTTAACGAAAAATCAAAAAAATTACTTACTTCAACCTTTCTCCCAGTTATTAGTTTCGTTTTAAACTTGGTTTACGTTTTAGTTTTACTTTGCTATTCTAGAAAATTCCAAAATTCCTTTAGAGTTTATCAGTAAAACCACTTACTTTAAGTATTTTTTTAATTAGTTCGGTCTAATAGTAGATTACGCACCTATAATCCATAATGTTTTCATTTAAATTCAAATTATAACGAATTGAAAGTTTGAAGAAAATATTAATTTAGTTTGTAAATGAAATCCTTTTATAGTACTTTGAAGGGCTCTTAATACGTTTTGAACTTCCAAAATAAATTAATGTACTAAGTTACGTTTAAAAGAACCTTTTGTAACAATTCCAATATATATATATATATATATATAAAAACCGTGATAAATAGTAAAACCCACTTATTTTTCAATTAATACATTTCAGATACACAAATTAATTAAATAAAAGTATTTAAATCATACAAACTAACTTCTAAAATATGAATTTAGTTCGTAAACAAAATTCTTTTAAATTACTTTGAAGGACTCTTTATACGTTTTGAACTTGAATAATATTAAAAACAATAATCTAAGATACCCTTTAAAGTTAAATTCCTTTAGTTTATCAGTGTAACCACTTACTTTAAGTATTTTTTTAATCCGTTCGGTCTAATAGTAGATTACGCACCTATAATCCATGATGTTTTCATTTACCTTTTATAGTACTCTGAAGGGCTCTTAATACGTTTTGAACTTCCAAAATAAATTAATGTACTAAGTTACGTTTAAAAGAACCTTTTGTAACAATTCCAATATATATATATATATATATATATATATATATATATATATATATATATATATATAAAAAACCGTGATAAATAGTAAAACCCACTTATTTTTCAATAAATACATTTCAGATACACAAATTAATTAAATAAATACTTAATTAGTGTACTAAGTTACGTTTAAAAGAACCTTTTGTAACAATTCCAATATGTAAATATAGGTATAAGGATTGAAAAAATACTTAAAGTGGTTTTACTGATAAACTCTAAAGGAATTTAACTTTAAAGGGTATCTTAGATTATTGTTTTTAATTTTATTCAAGTTGAAAACGTATTAAGAGTCCTTCAAAGTACTATAAAAGGATTTTATTTACGAACTTAATTCATATTTTCTTCAAACTTTCAATTCGCTTTTATTACTATTTAAATACGGTAAAATATAATTCTTATACACAAATATAGTCAGAAAGATACTATAAAACACTAAAATTAAAATTAAATTAAATTTGTGTGGATAAGATTTGTAAATATCATTTTGAAACTAATAACTTTCACTCTTTATTTAAGTCAAGCCAATAAAAACAATTACCTATATTTTAAATACGGTAAAATATAAATACATTTCCGATATGTAAATAGGTAGAATAACACTATGAAAAGTTCCTTTTTCTTCTTTTAATACGACAACACACAACTCTGATACGTAAATATATAAAGAAAATATAAAAAAAAATTTACTCTACGTTCGATACATTAAAATACATTTCCGATACACAAATATAGATAAAGAAATACTATAAAATGTAAAAAGGTAGAAAAATACTACACATTAACCATTATGAATTTAAGCTTACAACATCCTTCACGTATAGAGCATAACATATATGTTCAGAGTTAACTTGTTTCCTCGTTATCTTTATCGCATGTGTTTTAAATAGCGTATGGAATAAGTTAAGAATGTACTGAAATGGTGTATGTTTAAACCTCGTAGAATAAAGAGTAAAACATATGTTCAGAGTCGGCTTGATTACTAAAGCGAATAACACAGAGACGTTTCCGGTGTAGTCACGTAGGAAGAAAAATACTACAACACTCTCTATACTCTACATTCAACACGTTAAAATATACTTCCGAAATGCCAATATAGGTAGTAAAATACTACAAAATCTCTATACTTTACCTTCAATACGTTAAATTACATTCCAATATGTAAATATAGGAGGAAAAATACTACAAAAGCCTCTTTTCTTGGCGTTCAATATGTTAAAAAAGATTTCTGAAATGCAAATGTAGGTAGTAAATACTACAAAATCCCTATACTCTACCTTCAATACGTTAAATTACATTCTAATATGTAAATATAGGTAGTAAATACTACAAAAGCCTCTTTTCTTGGCGTTCAATATGTTAAAATAGATTTCTGAAATGCAAATATAGGTAGTAATTACTACTTAAAGTTGTTTTACTGATAAACTCTAAAGGAATTTAACTTTAAAGGGTATCTTAGATTATTGTTTTTAATTTTATTCAAGTTGAAAACGTATTAAGAGTCCTTCAAAGTACTATAAAAGGATTTTATTTACGAACTTAATTCATATTTTCTTCAAACTTTCAATTCGCTTTTATTACTATTTAAATACGGTAAAATATAAATACATTTCCGATATGTAAATAGGTAGAATAACACTATGAAAAGTTCCTTTTTCTTCTTTTAATACGACAACACACAACTCTGATACGTAAATATATAAAGAAAATATAAAAAAAATTTACTCTACGTTCGATACGTTAAAATACATTTCCGATACACAAATATAGATAAAGAAATACTATAAAATGTAAAAAGGTAGAAAAATACTACACATTAACCATTATGAATTTAAGCTTACAACATCCTTCACGTACAGAGCATAACATATATGTTCAGAGTTAACTTGTTTCCTCGTTATCTTTATCGCATGTGTTTTAAATAGCGTATGGAATAAGTTAAGAATGTACTGAAATGGTGTATGTTTAAACCTCGTAGAATAAAGAGTAAAACATATGTTCAGAGTCGGCTTGATTACTAAAGCGAATAACACAGAGACGTTTCCGGTGTAGTCACGTAGGAAGAAAAATACTACAACACTCTCTATACTCTACATTCAACACGTTAAAATATACTTCCGAAATGCCAATATAGGTAGTAAAATACTACAAAATCTCTATACTCTACCTTCAATACGTTAAATTACATTCTAATATGTAAATATAGGTAGTAAATACTACAAAAGCCTCTTTTCTTGGCGCTCAATATGTTAAAATAGATTTCTGAAATGCAAATATAGGTAGTACATACTACAAAAGCCTCTTTTCTTGGCGTTCAATATGTTAAAATAGATTTCTGAAATGCAAATATAGGTAGTAATTACTACAAAAGCCTCTTACTCTACGTTCAATACGTTAAATTAATGATATGCCTCCGATCGAATCGTTCATTTTTTCCTATTTAAATATACGCATTTAAATTAGTATTGCTTCTAGTGTTCGGCAGTCGATTAATTTTTATCCACAAATTTTCCGATTTATTTAAAAAACGTTGGTAAAAAGAATATCATTTTAACTTATTTAATTGTGTTTTTTACCCAACCAAGCATTTATTTGAATAAAAGTGGTATTTATTTAAATAACCAATAGTTAAATAAAAATTGTTAATGTTTAAATAATCGAAAATGAAAGATATTTTAATTAAAACATTTCTTAATTTCTTTATTACATAAAAATATTTATAAATTTTTATATTGTTTAACTTCTTTCATTTTTAAAAATGTAATTGCTTGACTTAAATAAAGCGTGAAAATTATTAGTTTCAAATGATATTTTCAAATCTTATCAACTCTAAAGTCTGTTTGTTTTATTTAAAAAATAGGCTTGTTCACTTTCGATTATTTAAACATTTAACAATTTTTATTTAACTATTGGTTATTTAAATAAATACCACTTTTATTCAAATAAATGCTTGGTTGGGTAAAAAACACAATTAAATAAGTTAAAATGATATTCTTTTTACCAACGTTTTTTAAATAAATAGGAAAATTTGTGGATAAAAATTAATCGACTGCCGAACACTAGAAGCAATTCTAATTTAAATGCGTATATTTAAATAGGAAAAAATGAACGATTCGATCGGAGGCATATCATTAATTTAACGTATTGAACGTAGAGTAAGAGGCTTTTGTAGTAATTACTACCTATATTTGCATTTCAGAAATCTATTTTAACATATTGAACGCCAAGAAAAGAGGCTTTTGTAGTATTTACTACCTATATTTGCATTTCAGAAATCTATTTTAACATATTGAGCGCCAAGAAAAGAGGCTTTTGTAGTATTTACTACCTATATTTACATATTAGAATGTAATTTAACGTATTGAAGATAGAGTATAGAGATTTTGTAGTATTTACTACCTACATTTGCATTTCAGAAATCTTTTTTAACATATTGAACGCCAAGAAAAGAGGCTTTTGTAGTATTTTTCCTCCTATATTTACATATTGGAATGTAATTTAACGTATTGAAGGTAAAGTATAGAGATTTTGTAGTATTTTACTACCTATATTGGCATTTCGGAAGTATATTTTAACGTGTTGAATGTAGAGTATAGAGAGTGTTGTAGTATTTTTCTTCCTACGTGACTACACCGGAAACGTCTCTGTGTTATTCGCTTTAGTAATCAAGCCGACTCTGAACATATGTTTTACTCTTTATTCTACGAGGTTTAAACATACACCATTTCAGTACATTCTTAACTTATTCCATACGCTATTTAAAACACATGCGATAAAGATAACGAGGAAACAAGTTAACTCTGAACATATATGTTATGCTCTATACGTGAAGGATGTTGTAAGCTTAAATTCATAATGGTTAATGTGTAGTATATTTCTACCTTTTTACATTTTATAGTATTTCTTTATCTATATTTGTGTTTCGGAAATGTATTTTAACGTATCGAACGTAGAGTAAATTTTTTTTTATATTTTCTTTATATATTTACGTATCAGAGTTGTGTGTTGTCGTATTAAAAGAAGAAAAAGGAACTTTTCATAGTGTTATTCTACCTATTTACATATCGGAAATGTATTTATATTTTACCGTATTTAAAATATAGGTAATTGTTTTTATTGGCTTGACTTAAATAAAGCGTGAAAGTTATTAGTTTCAAAATGATATTTACAAATCTTATCCACACAAATTTAATTTAATTTTAATTTTAGTGTTTTATAGTATCTTTCTGACTATATTTGTGTATAAGAATTATATTTTACCGTATTTAAATAGTAATAAAAGCGAATTGAAAGTTTGAAGAAAATATGAATTAAGTTCGTAAATAAAATCCTTTTATAGTACTTTGAAGGACTCTTAATACGTTTTCAACTTGAATAAAATTAAAAACAATAATCTAAGATACCCTTTAAAGTTAAATTCCTTTAGAGTTTATCAGTAAAACCACTTTAAGTATTTTTTCAATCCTTATACCTATATTTACATATTGGAATTGTTACAAAAGGTTCTTTTAAACGTAACTTAGTACACTAATTAAGTATTTATTTAATTAATTTGTGTATCTGAAATGTATTTATTGAAAAATAAGTGGGTTTTACTATTTATCACGGTTTATATATATATATATATATATATATATATATATATATATTGGAATTGTTACAAAAGGTTCTTTTAAACGTAACTTAGTACATTAATTTATTTTGGAAGTTCAAAACGTTTTAAGAGCCCTTCAGAGTACTATAAAAGGTAAATGAAAACATCATGGATTATAGGTGCGTAATCTACTATTAGACCGAACGGATTAAAAAAATACTTAAAGTAAGTGGTTACACTGATAAACTAAAGGAATTTAACTTTAAAGGGTATCTTAGATTATTGTTTTTAATATTATTCAAGTTCAAAACGTATAAAGAGTCCTTCAAAGTAATTTAAAAGAATTTTGTTTACGAACTAAATTCATATTTTAGAAGTTAGTTTGTATGATTTAAATACTTTTATTTAATTAATTTGTGTATCTGAAATGTATTAATTGAAAAATAAGTGGGTTTTACTATTTATCACGGTTTTTATATATATATATATATATATATATATATATATATTAGAATTGTTACAAAAGGTTCTTTTAAACGTAACTTAGTACATTAATTTATTTTGGAAGTTCAAAACGTATTAAGAGCCCTTCAAAGTACTATAAAAGGATTTCATTTACAAGCTAAATTACTATTTTCTTCGAACTAATTAAAAAAATACTTAAAGTAAGTGGTTTTACTGATAAACTCTAAAGGAATTTTGGAATTTTCTAGAATAGCAAAGTAAAACTAAAACGTAAACCAAGTTTAAAACGCAACTAATAACTGGGAGAAAGGTTGAAGTAAGTAATTTTTTTGATTTTTCCCTTTGACAAGCTTCTTCTAACTTCAATTCCTACTTTTTTAAATGCTTTTCCATTTCGTCCAAATGTTCTTTTATTTCTTGCATATCTAACCACGTCCTATTATACTCTTCCACTATTTCACTAACTTCCTCGAATGAATGGAAATCCATATGACTATAAGTAACAGAACACAATAAATATAAAACGTCCAGCAATGTTAAATGTTAGGTCACCAGAAAGACCCTTTCCTCTTGTTGTTTCTATTTCAGTGGAAACGAAACTTGGACTTCAAGACGCCCGCGTCTTTTACGTTTATATGGATTATTCATGACGGTTCAATTTTGATATTATAAATGGACACGTATAGTAGGGAGAAAAATCGAGAGTGTGGGGGATAAAAAATTAATCTAGGTGAAAAAATTATTATAAATAAATACCGATTCAATATACGAACGAAACTTAATTATTAATTTAATTAAACTCATTTATAAATTTTATAAATTAACTTGAAATATCGTAAAGCCAATAAAAATAATATAAATTTCCTACAAATCACCCATTTTAGGGATAAAAATTAAACGATTCAAAATACGTACAAAACTCAATTTTCATAAATAGACAATAGTTTTGAAATTAAGTTGGCTTATGGTAAAATTATAATAATTTAGGAAATTCTGTTAAAAATTAGTATAATTGGGGAAAATTGGTTAAAAGTTGGTATAATTTGGAGACTTGTTAATGTTAAAAATATAGAATTAATTAGGATACTTTTAAAATTGAAGAGATAGAAAGGCAATTACGAACGAGATGATGATTTTAAAAAAAAATAGATTTTTAAATGAACTGTAAAACGCTTCTATAGATGGTAGCCTTGTCTCTTACCTATATTTACATATTGGAATTGTTACAAAAGGTTCTTTTAAACGTAACTTAGTACACTAATTAAGTATTTTTAATTTACCGTAATTAAAATATAGGTAAGTGGTTTTTATCTTATTTTATACCTACGGAAGCGATAAATAAATTAAAGCAATAAATTTTGGGGTTTGGAGATGGGTGGAAGAAAAAAAAAGGCTCTTCGTTTTTCCAACTGCTTTTCTAATGTACCCAAAAATGGACCAAATTAGACCAAAAGTACCCTAAAAACGACCAAAGTCACCATTTTCGGCCCTATGTACCCCATTTCGGACCAAAAGTACCCCAAACTGGACCTATTAGCTTTATTATAATGTTAAACTCCCATAGAGATTCCCCTAAAAAGAAAAAAACTTGCGGTCCAATTTTGGGTACATGAATTATTTCGGAGAGGGAATCCATGTTTTAAATTTAAATTAACCGCGCGCCCGGGCAATCCGCGCCTCCCAGGTAATCCGCGCACGCGCGCGCTATCTTCCTGCCTAGGTTATCAATCATACAACTTACATAATTTCCACTTATTTCGTACGATAAAACGCGAACGAGATATTCGTTTTAAGAAATACTCGTGAGATTGGTTCAAGTGTCAAGCGTACTACAATGATATTAAAATGAAGTTTAAAAATATTTCCATTCTACTTTAACAACGAATATTCAATGGCGTCAAAACACTTCAATTCAAATTAACCGCGTCCCCCGGGGTAATCTGCGCACGCGTCGCCTAGGTTATCAATTTTTACATCATTTCAACTTATTCCGTACGATAAAACTTGATAAGATATACGTTCAAGTGTCTTTCGCGATAAGCGTAGATAAATGAACAAGTTGGCCTGGCCACAATATGTTGATATACGGGAAAACGAATCGTCGCGAGAAATACCCTAAATACATTGACTTTTTGACGATTTTACCCCCATTTCATCCCTTAAATCCCGGATCTCGATCCCGAACCTAAACCTGAACCTGGGATCGGAGCCTCGCCCTCACTTTCCTTCTACTTCCAATCAAGCCTTCACTCAGCATACCTGATCGCGTAATTGCAGCCTACACTGATCATCAGGTTGAGATCTCTGGTATGGTACACCTGCCTTGTGCCTCATTTGCTAAAAAGACAACTCTCACTTTTTATATCACGCAACAACAAACCACACCGATTCTGGGAGCACAGGCGATGGTTATCCTCGGACTTATTACTCGTCATCAGCCCTCAACAGTTACTCCTTCTCATCTTCAAACCTTGACAACGTCCAGTACATCAACAATCATACTCAACAGGTTTTCAGATGTTTTCGATAGAGTTGGTAAATTACCATTTAAATATAACATTCAGCTTCAACCTAACGCTATACCAACAGTGTCAGCTGCTCATAAATTACCTCAAGCATTACAGCAGCCAGTCTTTGCTGAACTCCAACGATTGCTTAAAGAAGGAATTATAGTTCCAGTGGAGGAACCTACGGTCTGGGTCCATCCAATGGTCGTTCAACGGAAACCCGATGGTTCAGTACGAATTTGCCTTGATCCTCGAACATTGAATCCAGCAATTGCTAAACAGCATGTCCATATGCCAACTCCACAAGAAATCTTTGCAAAACTCCATGGCCATACTGTGTTTACTGTCCTTGATGCCAAGAATGCCTTCTGGCAGGTAGAATTGACTGAACAAAGTTCGTATTTATGCACGTTTATTACGCCTTTTGGAACTTATCGTTATCTACGCATGCCTTATGGTATAAAACCAGCTTCAGAGGTTTTTCAACAGTTAATGTACAAAATTTTTCCACCAGCTCAATTTCCTAATACCAGTATTTCCACAGACGATTTCCTTCTCATGGCACGTGATACTGCGGATCATGATGCATTATTGACTCGAGTCTTAGGAAAGGCACGGGTGACCAATTTAACTTTTAGCAAGAAAAAATTACAACTGGCTGTAGACCGCATCAAGTATCTTGGTCACATCATTAGTCCTGAAAAAATTCAAATAGACCCAGAAAGAATCAAGGCGATTAATGAGTTTCCTCCACCAACAGACAAACAGGCATTACAACGTTACTTGGGTATGGTGACCTACATTACACGCTTTTTGCCCTTATATTCAGAATTAGCAAGCCCATTACGTGCATTATTAAAAAAAGACGCTGTCTATGCATGGACCCCAACTATTCAACTTGTATATGACAAAATACAGAAATTAATTTCAACAGCTCCTATCTTAGCGGCTTTCGATCCTTCTAGGCCATGCCGTATTACTGTTGACTCCAGCTCTACTGGCATTGGGGCTGCCTTACTTCAGGATGAGAAACCTGTTGAGTATGCCTCTACCACATTGACTACTACCCAACAACAATATGCCCAGATTGAAAAGGAGTTGCTGGCTGTTCTATATGCTTGTGAAAAATTTCACTTTTATATTGTTGGTAGGAAAGCTCTCATTGAAACTGATCACAAACCTTTAGTTGCGATTATCAAGAAACCAATGCATATGCTGTCCCCACGATTACAACGAATGGTACTAAGGTTACTAAGATATGATTTCACACTAACATATGTTCCTGGCAAAAGATTACATATTGCAGATACTCTTTCACGTGCAGCGCTTTCCCAAATGGACCTTGATACTTCTGAAATGGAAGGTCAGTATGCTGCCCTGTATTCATTAACTGCACTTTCAGAAGACCGATATATCAAGATGCAGCAAGCTACCCATGACGATCCTGTACTACAAAAAATACGAACTTACATATACCAGGGTTGGCCATCTACACAGAAGAAAATGAACCCAGATATAATTTTGTACTGGCCCCATCAGGAAGAGTTCCATGAAGAAGACAAACTGATATACCGTGGAAATCGTCTAGTTATTCCTGCTACTATGAGAACGCAAGTAATGACTCAAATTCATTCAATACATCAAGGCGTAAACGCTTGTTTATCAGAAGCAAAACTTCATGTTTATTGGCCACGTATCACTACCGATGTCACCAATTTTGTCAAGAACTGTGCGGTATGTCGTTCCCGAGACCGTCAAACTTCACCAATACCAATGAAACCACATGATATACCAGAGCTTCCCTGGCAGACTGTTGGCTCCGATTTATTCCAGGTAGACAATACCAAAATGATTATACTGATTGATTATTTTTCTAAATTTATTGAGCTACAGGAGATGCGTACAACTACAGCTGAGGAAGTGATAAAATTTCTTAATCCACACTTTTCACGCTATGGAGCGCCTCAACGTCTAGTATCAGACAATGGCCCCCCATTCAATTCTTATAAATTTAAAGAGTTCTTGCAGCAATGGGGAACGCACCACGTAACAAGTAGCCCGTATTATCCACAATCTAATGGAATGACCGAAAGAGCGATACAAACTGTAAAAAACCTTCTTATTAAATCCAAAAGTGACGGCCGTGATTTGCACTACGTGCTATTAGAATACCGTACTACTCCAATAAGTGGTCATCTCCCATCCCCGGCACAGATGCTTATGGGTCGACAATTGCGAAGTCACAACACCACCACGAATCTTACTCTTCAACCGGACTATCCTATCTGTCAAATTCGGCAAACTCTTCTTGATCGACAAAATAAAATGGTAACAATGCAACATTCACGGATACACCCTCAACCTTCTACTTTTCAGCCTGGTTCCCATGTCTATTACCAAGCTGGCCATCGCAATTTTGTGCCAGCAATAATTCATTCCCATGCTAATGAGCCTGATTCATATAATTTGCACACCTCGGATGGAAAATTCCTACGTCGTACCCGGATTCATCTTCGCCCATACATCGGAACCAATGTCAAACCTCAGAATATGCCTCAACCAGTGTCTCCACCGGATCTACGAGCTACAAATATCTCCGGTACAGTTACATCATATAGTAATTCCAGATGGAACAAGCCTGTTTCTAGACTCAATCATGTTATTCCTCGAACTCCTGCTACAACTGTTGACTCAGGAAATGTTCAACGAAGCTCATTCCTTAACTCCACCAGACAACCACCTTCTACTCAGCAGTCAGCACCGTTACAGTTACCAATACAGTCTGAACTGAATTTAGTGTCAAATTGCCTTCCAAATCTGGCACCTAGTCAAACTCCGGTACAAGCTCTTACAATTCAACAACCACAACTCCCATCAAGAATGTCTCAAACTTCGAACCCAATATCATATCAAGGACAATTTCAACAATAATTAATATCTTCCTCTCCTTTTCCATCAACTCGTCCACCGTTTCCGGAACCACCGACACAGGAACCCAAGACTACTGCAACTCGTTCTGGCCGTGCAGTAAAGAAACCAGTGATATTTGATATATAACACTAACAATTAAAAAAAAGGTGTAATAATAGATGGCGCCTTTGTAGTAATAGATGGCGCCTTATCTTTTGACCTTTCTTGCCCGGGATAAATGCTGTATATAAACCTAGCCATTAGACAGAGAGACACAATAAAAAGCTCTTTTAACTATGATTACGCTTCGTCTACTTTGAACTTATAATAACTTCCCCCTCGCCTCTTTACAGGGACACAAAGGTATCGGTTGTACTCCGCCACGATGAAAAATAGTTCTCTATAAAATACGTGAATATTAAACTTTTGCTTTCGATAATTTGGTTAATTTAGTTCCTAAATAAAGTAGATATATGATAGAAACTAAAATGCGACATTTTAAAATAATAACACGACTTTTGAAAAGTAATAAACCGTAACTAGAATAACACTCACTTAAATCGTGGAGAGCGTGGCGCCATCTAAGAGCAGAGATCGGGACTAATTGGTAAATCTACGATGTTAAGGCCTAACAATTGGCAAGTTTAACTGAAATAATAGCTATAGCTACGAGCTTTTTTTGTTTATTTTACAATTGATATTGTAGTTATTAATTAAAATCAACCGTTATCGAAGGAAATAATGGTTAGCATTTGACAGAGAGACTATTTGAAATCGCGAGGCGGTGACATGGTTGCCAGGGAATAAAATTCAAAATTTTAATCTTGAGAGCGGACCGGAATACCACAAATGCACTCCTTCGCGCGTAATGTGCTATCTTTATTGGTTAGAAATATCACGTGATCACTAGCTCTTCAAAAAGGGTGTCAAGCATGGTGGAAGGTAAAATCTGAAGGCAGTGATAGACTTTCTCCCCCTATTTACTTTTGATAAAACATCTTCAAGGAAATCGCCAAGAACTAATATTTCCGAGAGCCAGTACCTGCAAGGTACTGTTTATATGGTGCTGGTTGAAATGAAAATGGAAACTTTTCACCAGTAAATAGAACGTCGTATTTTTGCGAAGCTTTAATATGTCCAAAAGAAGCTACCTGGTTAAAAGGAAACACTTTTTGCATACCATACAGGTGAAAAGTTTCCATTATTTCAACAAGCACTATATAAACAGCCACTCTCAGGTCCTGGCTATCGGAAATATTACTTCTTGGCAATTTCCTTGAGGATGTTTTATTGAAGCGCCTATAGTTTAAACTTTGGTCAGAATTATTATTTCTGGCTGAACAAAATGATCCAGGCATATTTAAATAATTTTACAAATGAAATAAATTGTCATAATATCAAATCCGAACTGGTTTTTGCGCTGTCCTCAACGCGCGCTATTAGCTGGTGAAACTGCATTCTCTTATCGGGATCCGACAATAAAATTATTACGGCTTTTTGAAAGAGAAACGTCTTTCACTCTCTCTATACTATTCACTCTCTGCTAAGAGCCCTGGGAATTTTGCGTAGTAAACGTTCATTGGAGCGGCGTTATCTAGAATTTTTCCTCCAAAAAAGGGGAATATCTCGACGATAGAGTGGAAACACTGCTTCCTATTCTTGCGGTTTTATTTATTACTGCATGTAGGAGCTGGAAATCATGGTTTCCGGCAGATCTTTCATCCATGAATAAGGCTTAGGGCACTAAACGGTGCCGTTGTCCGTGGATAATAAATAAAGTATTTTGAACTATTTTTTTATTTGTTTTAAACATATCATTAACAGTTATAGGGTGTGTTACGTTTAAACCAAGTAAGTACTTTGAAATGAAAAGCAATCGTGGACGTGCTTAAAATTTTTATTTTCAATTTTAGGCCTTAGTTCTTTTTCGTTGTTGGCGTTTGGATAATAACTTTCGAGTTTTGTATTATGTCCAATGCGACAGGAGCTAATACAACGCCTTTAGGGCGATTAAATCCAGCTATGAATATAACGAAACTTCAAGAAGCGTCGCTACTAAAACCAAGATATATGGCAAGTCCCGGTGCCCCGATACCAAGTGGAAACCAAAGTTTAAATACCGGTGGGAACATTCCAAGCAGTGTAACCTTGCCAAATTTTGTTAATACAACTGGAAACAATTATGGACCTGTTCCCATTAAAAGGGAGAGGGACGAAGATGGTAATATTGCTTTTATATTTTTTTCAGGGAAGGGGGTAGGTTGAAGTTTCTTATGAATTTTAATTAATTTTTAAATAACTAATGGACTAAGCAACAAGTATTGTAGTAGAAACTTCTGTCTCACATTCATCTAATTAATAAAGGAAATATTTTGCTCCATTCAAGGTTAAAAACTTATTAGTGTTCCTTTCCTTGAAAGAAAATGCTTAACTATGTGCGATGAAGTAGGAAGGAGTGATCTTGTTTGTTATCTTGTCTAGTTTTAAAAATAATAGCTCCTTTTAACATCTTTGCACATGCATATTTGCTGAATATGCCTAATTTTTTTCCTAATAGAAGGAAGCTAATAACTTCAATTGAATTTGAAGGGAAATTCAATGGCAGCAAATTTTGTGTTTTACATATAAACTTAGTTTTCATGACAGTGTAATGGCAAATGTTTAAAATGACTACCAACACTTTTCTTCCCACACACCCATTAATGACTAAAATATTAAAAAAGGGTGGGCAGAATCTCTAGTATTATTTCAAAAACCATTTCCATCTGGCCATTCGTAAATTATGAAAGGCAGAAATTGGATGAATAATTTGTGAAAGTGTTATGGGAAGAGGGCAGTAGAATGGAAAGGAAATCGCAAAAAAGTTGTTTAAAAAATCATAATTAACATAATGCACACAAGTATGAAGCTGGAAGATTTACATAGATTATAGTTTTGTCGCAAAGCGATTGTGTAATTGAAAGTTTGGAGAAACAAAACCCATCTAATTACTGCCAGGTTAGTTTAAGTGCTTAAAATACAGTTCATAATGCTTTTAGGTCTCAAATTCAACTAATTGAGGGTTAATAATACAATTTTATGTTAAGATTCAATAATAATCATAATTTTTTGCCAAAATTAGCTGTATTTTTACTTTCATAAGTGTTTTACAAAGCCAAGGTTGATCCTTTTAAATGGCTGGTAACAGCTTGCAGAGAGTAGTCGGTCCTTAGCCATGTTATGATTTATGTGCTCAATTAGCAACAGACTATAAAGTTAAAAATTGATTTAGTGGGGTGGCGGAGTGGTAAGCACTTTCGCCTCTCAGCAATAGGAGCCGGGTTCGATCCCAGCTTGTGGCACTGGGTAAAAACTCTGAACCACTCCTTCTGCACTCCCCTCTGGTTAAAGGGGTTTTCCCTCGAGTTCTTTGGTTTCCCCCCTCTCATAAAAACTTGTAGAGGTTAATGCTAAGTAAGGGCCTGCCACCACCCTCCTACTCAGTGTAACCCGGCCACCGGAATTATAGGCAATAAAATTCTCTCTATGACTAGCTGATTAAAATTGTAAGTTTCATGTGTATATATGTTTATTATATTTTTAATATTATATATTATATTAGCCACATAATTTATCATGTATCATCAAAGCTTGTAATAGACTGGAAATGAAAGAAATGGTTGAGACTTGTACATCATTTATATTTTGTCACAATAAATCAAAGATTTTTAGGATTTTTTGTTAAGGGAGAATAAAAGTTTTCCTTTTTTAGTCTCACACTTTTGTTTTAAGATTTACCCCAAAATCATTTTTCTACATGTAGTTTAAATTAATCTATATACTTCAAAAATGATTTTAGGAAATTTTAAATTGAGTAGTTAGACGGTTTTCCATGAAACAAGCTAGCAATATTATATATTATATAACTAATTCAATATACCGAGCCTGCTTTAAGTAAAAGTGTAAAGTGTAAATGCAAAAAAAAGCATGTTACTGGTACTTGAGTTGGAAATGATAAAAGACAATCATATACTCTTTTAAAAACACCAAATTTCTGGTGTTTTAACTTTACAGAAATCATGTCTTCCTTAATATTTCAAACACTTAGTTGATCAGATATTTGTTGCATAATTAAAGGGGTGGGCATGTGGATCAGCATAGTAATTTGAATTCCTGTATGTTTCCTTCAAAATCAGTGCAAAATCCCAAATCTTTGGTACAAGTCAAAACTTAAAAATTTTGTACACTTTTCTTTGTATGTCTTGACCCTTTCAATTGGAGGTGTTTCCAATTTCTACGACGGATTGGGTATTGAAAATATCGTTTTTTACGATACATGTTAATAGCCAGCACCTGTTTCTCCCTGATGACTTGCAAGCCATTATTGAGAACTATGAGATTATTCTTATTTAAGAGGGTTCGTGTGCATCACTAGTTATAGTCCCTATTCCATTACATTTAAATTTATAAGATCATACAGTTAAAATTTAAGTCCCCAAACAAATAAAAAAGGCAAAAAATAACTTCTAAATACAATTGTAATACAAAGCAAATCTGGGTTAATTAAAATATTAATCAGTAATTTAATAGGGTATTCCGAAAAAGATACTTTCTGTTGTATGGTTAAAGTATTTTAGTGTCACTTCTTTTTAACTCGCTTTCGAAATCGCGCGAGCCACAATCTACTAATATATCAAGAGCGTGTGCCCAAAAAATTAACTCTTTTTGTACCTGTATTTGTCGTTATTATATTTCAGAATCACCTAATAAGATTTCAATTTATTTTAAATTATGTAACTGAGAAGCAAAGTATCTATTTGACTGGTAAAGAGTTAAATGTTTAAAAATAAGTAAGCATGTGCGAATATTTATTTTGGGTTTTCGGGTCGAGTATCGGGTATTAAAAATTTTGCTTTTCGAGTATCGAGTCGAGTATCTAAATTTTATCGGGTTTTCGAGTATTTAGGCTTAGATTAAAAAAGGGGGTTTCGAGTACTCGAGTAACCTCGGGTACTTGAGTAACTTCGAGTACTCGAATAATTATGCTTAGCTAAAAATTATGGTTCGAGTATTCAGTTCTAAATTTTATTAGGAAAAAACAAAGTTAACTTTCAAAACTGGTGAATTAACACTGAGTCATATTTAAAGCTTTTAAATATACTACACTACTGAGCCTAACTTTCCAAACTAAAATTAAACCACCTACAAAAGGTTCGTGACTAGTGATTAACAAGCTACCAAAAAGTAATGGGAGGTGAGGGAACTTTAAGTTATGGTTAGGCTTGCAATTTCAGTTTCATTTTGTACCTTTACTTGCTTTTAAAACAATATCCAATTAGGAAGAACCTAAGAATTTATTCTGACTCTTCGACCAATTAGAGGGTTTAAGGCCAAGCCAAAAAGATGTTTTTTTTTTGGGAAAAAATCCATAAAACTAACGGGTTTTTTTTTCGAATATCCCGCCGAAAACTCGCGGTTAGGGCCTTTGCAAAAATTGGCCTATCGGGTACCCGAAAATCTAAGCCTATGCTTTGAGTTTAGACCCGAAACTTTTTCGGGTTTTTTTAATAACGATTTTCGGGTATCGAGTCGAGTACCCGACTCGATACTCGATCGAGTACTCGATTAAAATCGGGTACTCGCACATGCTTAAAAATAAGTTAAATAAAATGGATTTTGATTAACAAAATGATTAGCTTTTTCTTAAAAAAATTGACAGTGCCAAACTTGGTCATAAAATACCACACACCCATGAACCTAAATAAATCACACTACTAAATTACCTCAGGATGTTATTTCCTCGAAATCTAAACCACTTTTTATGGCTCACATGTGGAAACTCTCTGAACGCCTATAACACATCTCTGATGACGTTTATTTATGCAGAAGAAGAAGATGGCTAGCTTATATCAACAAAAATCAGTCCATTTAAAAATCTTTTATTCAATAATTACTTTAATATTGTACATATTTACAGATTCATCAAATACCAGTTGGACATCGCAAGAAGTATCAGCTGCAACTGAGCGAAAACGAAAGCGCCGAAGTCGGTGGGGTGGAGATGAGAAAGAAAAGGTTTTCATTCCTGGAATGCCCACTGTTCTTCCCAATAATCTTTCACCCGAGCAGGAAAGAGCTTATTTATGTAAGTACAAGAACTAATTTTGCAAATTAATATACTCTTAGTTGTTGGCATATAAGGCCTACATGGTATTTTACCCCAATAGTTCTTAGTAGATATTGATTTTCTAACTAGGGGCTGCCTGTTACTCGTGTGTTTCAAAATAATAATTTCTTTCTAATTCTCTGGTAGTTCAGGAATTATCTGCTAATAAAAGGATTGGCAGCTCATAATCGATGTACTGGTAAATTTGAGTATCTTACAGTAGTCACAATGATTACTCTAGATTGGGAATGCAAATTTTTGTAATACCCCTTGGAATATTTGCTCCCTTATAAATATGCATTTTTTATAATAAGACTGAACAGGACCAAGAATTTGATGTCACGTGTCTGTAACTGGGTCTAGTTTATAATCCTTATTTTAGCAGAATAGTGTTTTTATTATTTATTTCTAATAAGGCTTTAGAGGTTTTTTTTTTAACATAAATAATTTTGCCACAGGTGAAATTTAATCAACCACACTCATTTTCTAGCTTCTATTTTGACCCTTAATTTAGCCGAGTTTAGAATATGTTTATTTATATTGAGAGTAATATTGGGCTTTTTGGTCCCGTTTTTTTTCTAACCGGCTCTCTTCCAGTGCAGCTTCAGATTGAGGAAATAAGCCGTCGTCTACGCACAGGTGACCTAGGAATTCCGGCAAATCCCGAAGAAAGGTTTGAAATTCAGATGCTTCAAGTTTCCATCTTTGAACTCAAATCATCATTTGGTTTCAGTTTAATATATCTTGAATAATTATAAGCCTATACTTCACTAACCAGAAAGCTAATTTAATAAATTTTTTAATGCCGGTACAGTTTAATAGCGGGGTTACTCCTAAACTTGCCTGTAATGTACATGGCTCTTTTGGAGATAATTTTCATTTCAGTAGTGTTATTGTTAACTGAAAGTTTATAGGTTAAACTTTACAAATGTACTTAATGTGTATTAGTAATTTTTCGATTCAGCCTAATTGCAAATTTTCCAGCATTGCAGGAAATTGGTTTTAATTGTTAATCATATGTTCTACACAGATATTCTCAGTAAAATAACTATTTATCCTCAAAGCAAAGTAACTTTTAATGTTGCAGTAATCCTTTCCCATTTAATTTCATGAGGACCAACCAATTTCACGAATGGATATTTTGTAGGGTTGATATCGACATTTGAATATAAAAGCATTGCTAATATATTTTAGCTTTGGTATTTTAAGGGTGATCAATTGTATTTCAAGTACACTAATACCAGCCCCCCCCCCCCCCCCACCCAAAAATATAATTAGTGTAGTTACATTCCACTTAATAAACCACTTAGATCTAATCTACTATTTGGTTGTAATTGTTGATGTTTTAAGCGAAATAGACTTTTATGCAGCGAAAAAAACTAAAGAGTGCTCAAGTGGTTTTAAGGGATGGCAATGACATGACCCTAAAATTGCCATTTATCTTACACGCTTGCTTATAGGTGCCTGAAGCGAAATACCATATATTTTCAGAACTAAAATCTAACTCCAAATTAGAGCTGTTGTGACCTGCCTTTAGACCTTGATACTCCAAAAGGAAAAAAGCTTCATTTGATGATTAAAACAAATATATAGTTATTAATTCGTATTCATAAATACAATATAAATATATTGATATATTTTTGGTCACTCTGAATTTGGGAAAATAAGTCATTGTAAGAGGAAATTCACTATTTGCATATAATTTGAGTGCAGTGCCGTATTAACTCATGGCAGGGTCCCTAGGCTTTGAGACCTTCAACATCCCCTCCCCTTGTGACGCATGGGTCCCTGCTTGGCCCGTGCTCTTGGCACTGATTGAGTGCCATTTATGTAATGGCATCATTAATGTTTCGAGGTAAAATGACCATGCAGTGAATGGTGCTCACTTTATATCAAAGTAGTTCCTTATTTTTACAATGGCTTTAGCTAAAATATATAATGAAAGTAAAAATAGATGCAGTTTATTTTATTTTTTTATTATTTCCAGTTAATGGAACATTTTAATAGTCATGATTTCAGAATAGCTAATGTTAGAACTTTTTACCTAGGCCATTTCCAGTTAGAATTCATTCACTAGACTTACCATTTTTCTCTTTTGGAATATTTTTCTTTTAATAGATCGCCTTCTCCAGAACCGATTTATAATAGTGAGGGCAAGAGGTTAAATACGAGAGAGTACCGTACGAGGAAAAAGCTAGAAGATGATAGACATTCTCTTATTCAAGAAATGTTTAAAGTTAATCCAGAATACAAGCCTCCAGCTGATTACAAGTATTATACTTTTATCTGAAAATTTTTTTTTACAACACTCCTACCGAGACTAAAGGGGGTGGAATCACAATTGGTAAATCTTGGTATTTCCAAGGAGATCAGTTAAAATGGGGAATCCCTGTGAATGTTTTGTAATTTTTTTGGCCACTATATGGGTTAAGGACTCCCTCAGCATTGCAATGTAATGTGTAGAATAAATAGTCTAACCAGAGGGGAGTAAGAAAATGCACGCTTCGCAACCTCTTTCAATTAATATCTCTGCGTAATGCCATCTATTAATTGCAAAGGAAGCTAAAATTCAAAATAGTGAATTAACATAGTAGAGTATTATAATTAGACAACTTATACTCTACTTAGTGGACTTTAACCTAAATTATATATCCTATATAAAATATATTGTTAGATTACTATAGTTTAAGTTATTGTTAAATTTACAAACGAGCCAATCAACGCAAGGGATATTTTTATGTCTTGCCTTTTGGGTTAAAATGTAGGTCAGGTATCGATATTGTGTGGATTTCAACACTAGCGACATCTGTTTGAAAAAAAGAGCTACTTCACGTTGAGCCGACACTAGCTTTAATAACTTAGAAGATGATTAATTTAAAGAAGATTCTCTTAAACCACCCATTGCGTGAACTTGGGGAATACGCCTTTTGTAATATAACCCAAGTGCAGATCTGACTGAGCGTGAAATGGGAATTAGAAATTAAACTACTGTGTCTAATAAAACTGCCCCAATTTCCAAATCGGTTTCATACTCCCTTTAAATCTGTTCGTAATAAAATCTTGTATTTTTTTTTAATTTAGGCCTCCAATGGTCCGTGTGTGTGAAAAAGTAATGATACCTCAAGAAGAACATCCTGATATAAACTTTGTTGGTCTACTGATTGGACCTCGTGGTAATACACTAAAATCTATGGAGAAAGAGACTGGAGCAAAAATCATCATAAGGGGCAAGGGCTCCGTTAAAGAAGGCAAAGTTGGACGTAAAGATGGACAACCACTTCCAGGAGAAGATGAACCACTTCATGCTTTTGTGACTGCAACAAACCCAGAAGCTGTAAAAAAAGCTGTTGACAAGGTTTGTTTGATGGTCTTTATCTTCTCTACCAGTAACTTTTTTTCTGTTTTATTGATGTCATGAATTTCAGATCAGAGAAATAATAAGACAAGGTGTTGAAGTACCCGAAGGTCAAAATGATTTGAGAAGAATGCAGTTGCGTGAATTAGCTTTGTTGAATGGTACTCTAAGGGAAAATGAAGGACCACGCTGTACAAATTGTGGAGCAACGAACCATCGTAGCTGGCAATGTCCTGATAAACCTAATGTTACAAATAACATACTTTGCACCAATTGCGGAGGAGCTGGACATATTGCCAGGGATTGCAGGGAGAAAAAGGGTGCAGCTGGAGGAAATACAGGCTTTGGTGGTGGAGCTGTTGACAAATCAAAAATTGATGAAGAATACATGTCCCTAATGGCTGAATTAGGTGAAGGCCCTCCCGTTATTCCCAAGAATTCTGGAAGCAGTAGTTATAACAGTGGACCAAGTCCATTGGTCGAATCACAAGGTTTGCCAAGAGCTATAATGGCTCCACCACCCAACTCTTCACCGAGCGGAGTATCGAACAATCAAGGCTGGATGAATATGGGTGGTAAACCAATGGGCATGCAACAAATGCAAGGAGGTCCACCACAGATGCAACCTTCAAATATGATGGGAAACAATGGAGTTCCACCACCACCGCCAGGTACTGGAGGCGCTGTTTCAAATATGATGTCTCCATGGCCACAAGGAGGAATGCCTGTGAACCAAGGACAGGTTAGTGGTCATATGTTGGTTTCATCAGGAAATGTATACATTTGGAATGTCTAAGGCTCCATTATGACTGAGCTTTCAATTATCACTGAGATAAGGGTGGGGAAATGTATTTTGAAACTAATTGGTCTTCCGAAGTTCCGATCCTGTATTAAAAATTGAAGACGCTTTGTATAAAAAAAACTTAGTAAATGATTCTAGAAACCACATTGTTCTTGAAGAATTGATAATGTTTGAACAAAAATAGTATAGCTACACAAATTCACGAATTTAAGTGGTTAGTTTTAGACAAGGGTTTATGTTGAACTAACTCCAAGTTTAGTGTACTAACCTCACTCATTTCTATGGTAATCATCATGGCCAATCCAAGTGTATGGCGAGAATTTCCTAATATTATTTGTTCAATGATATAAATTGACTAATTTTTGTCTTCTCTAGAATGGTATGAATATGGGAATGGGCCCTCCTCCAGGCATGATGCAAGGACCCAATAATAACCTACAAATGGCAATGCAAGGAGGTATGCAGGCCATGCCTTGGATGATGCAGCCTCCAGGAATAGGTACAGTTCATTTTTATAATTAATGAAGTAAAGTTAGAATTTGTATTTTAGGGGGTTAGTAATAAACATTAATATAAGAAAAAAGGATATTATATATTTAAATTGCTTACAAACTGATCATTTTTATGAAACTATGTTAAAGGCAGTACAAACTAATACATTCAACAGTGGATCAATGAAATTGTTTTCCCTTTGGTGATTAATTTTTGTGGTAGAATTTATTCCTTTTTTCGAATGCTGCATTCGAAAAAAGGAATAAATTCTACCACAAAAATTAATCACCAAAGGGAAAACATTATGCATCACCTTAGTTTTTACAGTAGGGAAAACTCCTATTGTAATATACCGAAGCGCCTGCAGATTGTTAAATGGGAATTTGAGGAAATAATAATCAGTTAAGTTAAATTACTACGCCCCTGTTACAGCCCCAATTTTAACCATATGCATCCTTTAATATTACCCTTCACATTAACCATACCCCAACCAAAGGTATTATTATATTTTGTTCTAAGAAGATATTTCCACCTCTCTTATACTGAGGAGACTCTTATAATTGTTTTTGGGATTTTTCCAGCACTAATTATTTGTAACTATGCAGACAAAGCCAATGCTTAATATTCAGGTTATTAATATGTAAACAGATCTTCCTGTCTTTCCAGGAGACATGCAGATTCCTGGAAATCCATGGCAACAACAACCAAATCAACAACAAGGAATTCCAATGGGACAAGTACCTGGGGCTTCATACCCTTGGATGGTAGGATATGGTGTTCCTCCTAATCCGATGATGGGAGTGCCTCCACCGCCTCCAACCACAACCAATTCAATAGATTTTTCAATTCTCGCTGCTCCACCGCCACCCCCTCCTCCAAGTTAATGTTTTTGCCTTGTTTTGAAAAATAAAATACAATTCATATGGGTATTCAATAATTCTGATTACTTGAGCAAAGGAGTTGTAACAAAAAAATGCATTTGATTTTCCTACTGATATTCGATAGAATTTTTTTATAACAAACTCTAAGATACAATTTATCTTTTTCCCGTATGAAAGACCATCTTTCACAAATGTATATTTTTGTCACATCTTTGTTCATTTTTTTACTTTTTAAAGATTTTTTTGGAAAAAACTTGAAAATTTGCATAGGAAATTTAATCATATATAAACACCATTAATTTGTAAAAGTTTTGATTCATGCTTCAATAAAAGTAAACAATACCGTTTGAAATACTTATATTCAAAGTTTTATTTAAACACTAATTATTTTAAAACAATATAAAGATCCCTCATTTTTAACACATGTTAGTATATATTTGCATTTCTTCATAATATAATTAAGAAATCAACATTTATCAAAGATGTATTGCAGCATTTTTTGAAGTAAATTTTATTTAAAAAGAATAAATTCACAATACGTTTTTATATTCGGTAAAATTGCAGAGAAAGGTCAATGTCAACTTAATTTGACGGATTTACTTGCAAGAAATCAAAGGCCCTTTGTAAAACCTCCAAGCGTTTTTTCAAAGATGTCATTCCTAAGAGAGTCATCTGAGTTTGTGGTTCAAGAGGTAAAGTTGCAGCGAGCCACCAAACCCATGCAGGACCATTTGGTTCGTCAGTCGGATGCAATAACATAGGTCTAGGTCCGAAGTGAAGTTCAATACGATCTTGTGTATCTTTGGGTAAATTTTTATACCATTCTCCACTTAAATGGTAAATATAATCATGTAAATGTTTCAATTCTAGAAAATTAACAAAAATAATTTTTGTGTTACTTAATTTTTATGTGTATTTGGTCAGTTTTTACCAAGAATGTATTTATTTATACTCAGGGAGAATGAATATGTCGAGATTATTCTTAGCGTTTCATTCCCGGTATGCTCCTCCGCTTTAATAAAATCAAATAATACTGCAATCTCATTGGTTCTTAAAAATAACGTTTTTCGACGCGATTAACGCTGCTGCGAGGATGCAAAAAATAAGACCGCCTACTTTTTTCCTCCCTCCCCCTTAACATGACAGGGTTAGGGCCTCAACGTGTCCGTCGATAGTCTCGACATATTCATTCTCCCTGAGTATGAATAAATACATTCTTGCTTTTACCAAGAATGAATTTAGGTACCAAAGAATATGGGACTGATGCAATGTATACTTTAGTGCTAAAGTTTGTCTAGTTTTGATTTTTTGTGACATTCTTTCACAAAGACGTTTGACATCATAAGTGTAGTTATTAAAAAGTAGATTAACTTTAGCTATACAGGATTGTACCATAGGAAATGTTATTCTTCCGTACATGAATGCATTCATGTTAAAAAGGAAGCCTATTGTATTAATACCTTCATGTTCCTCGGAATTTGAATCAACTGGAAGATCACTGATATATTCAATATTTCCAGTATGGTACCCATCTCGTACATTAATTTCCAAAACTTTGAACCTCCTTCCACCAACAGTATCAACTATAGACCGTCCATCAGGCAAGAATTGCATATCTTGAATCATTAACATTGTGCCATAGACTAGCCTAAAAAAAGGGTTGATAAAGCATAATTCAGCTATTAGTCATTTGACATAAATTCATCATTTTATCTTATTCCATGTTGGCTTATAGTAAGTTTTTTTTTGAAGAAATTCAAAATGTTGATTTAAATATGGTATCTTTGATTAAAAAAATTAAGTACTCAATTTTCTTTACCATACTTGGTATTTTATGGTTAGCAATAAAATAAAAACTTTAATTGCTTCAAGGTGGAATCAAACCACCAACCTTTGGGACTACCAAGGCCATGAATTAACAGGCCTCAGAACTGATGTCCAATGTTCCGTAGGACTTAGTAGTGTTCTATTTCAAAGTAAACTAGTTAAATCTGGTTCTCAATTACCAGCAGTATTCTTATTGATTAATTAAGAGCATGAAAGATAATTTGAATAGCTTTTTTATCAAGGATACTCTGGATTCAGCTGTCTAAGGCCTCGGTAGTCCATTGGTAGCAGTGGCATAACCAGGATTTTGGAGGGGGAACACAATTGAAAAAAAAAAATATTGGTATGTACGGCCAGTACATTAGAGAGGGGGGGGGGGGGCACGTGCAACCCAAAGCTTGATGATTTAATTGCACCTTGAAGTAGGATTTGTATGCTCAAGATTAAGAGAACAGTATCCTTTAAAAAGCTAATAAATATATTTCTATTGTAACGGACCAAATTTCTATCCATTTAAGGGACAGGGGTAATTAATTATAATTATATATTTATTCAGTTACTATTCATTTTGAGAACCTGTGCTCTCTGAACTATGCCATTTCCTCGAAACAACTAACCCTTAATTTTACTAGGCAACCCCCCTATTCTTATCAATAGTAGGCGCCCCTTCGATTACCTACTGGGCCTAGCTTTCCTGGAATTAAATAATTTATCAATAATAAATATTTAACTTAGCATTTTAGAATTATAAAAATTTACATTTTTAGAAACGAACTTGAGTAATAAACGAAATATATAATACATTGTTGAGAGAAGTATCCATAAAAGTGAAAAATGTACCTTCACAGGCTCCACGGTGTTTTCAATGTATGATAATTTCCCACCAAACCACACTCACATTTATATTTTACTTATAGTTTAGAGATAAACCACAAAATCACTAACATGACAATTATCGTGTACTATACTTTCAATAGCAATATAGGAAGATCAATACTTCTCTCAAATTATATATATTATACAAGTGTATGGTTGGTGGATATTGTGCAAGCTACTAATTTGACTGGGCATAAGTGAATAATTAATATGCTTTTCCAAAACATTTTACCCAATTAGATCCTAGGTACACTTATGTTTGTTCTCAACAGTATAATGAGAACTCTACCTTGTTTCGGAATCAGGAAGCTGATAGCACATTCCAAACATTCTGGATCCTGATTCGATACATTGCCTTGTCATAAGACGATAACGAGGTTCAAAAATGTGCAAAGGACAACGTATTGTTGGAAAGGCTATAGTACATATGAATAGAGGCACATCTTGCATAGATTCAGTTCCAGCTCTGAAAATTAAAAATAATTTATGACAATTAAAATCACTCCAGAACCACTACCAGCTGGGTCATTCCATGTCAATTCGACTAGCGGAAAATTTGCCTAATTTACAATTTTAATATTTTTTCTACGAGTATACTAGCCTAAGAAAACTAGTTAACCAAAGTTTTAGACTTGTAATTCAATTATTTGAAAAGTTATAATTTTATTTTAATTTTGGGTTATTTTCGATTTTAAAACTTTAAAATGAGTTTTTCTCGAATATTTTGGTATCTAATAGACATATACCAAAGATAATAAGCAAATTAAGTATAAATTTAGTGCTGAATCCGAATATGGGAGTCAAATTTTGCTAAAAAAATTACGAAACGAAATAATTGACTATTTGAGGGGTCCAATAGACTCCCAAATTTCGACTTGTACTCCACCTTCAAAAATTTTGAAAATTTTATATTTTTGGCCCAACAAACTAGTTACTTTAAATTATAAATGACATCAATGAGAAATTATTTTAAAGCAGAAAAAAAATTATTATAATGTTAAAAAAACACGAAATGAAATACTTTACTATTTGGGGGGTTCAATAGACTCCCAAATTTCGACTTGTACTCCACCTCAATTTTTTTTCAAAATTTTATATTTTGGGCCCAACAGGCTAGTTACTTTAAATTATAAATGGCATTAATGAGAAATAATTTTAAAGCAGAAAAAATAATTATTATAATGTTAAAAAAAACACGAAATTAAATACTATTTTTTACTAAATATAGAAAATTTCAAAGTGTCCGTGGGAAGTAAAAAAGAAATGGAAACATCCGCCTTCACAGAATTAACACCAGGGAAATTTGTTGCCTGCGTTTACGATGGAAAGATATACTTCGGTGTTTTGGTTGAAATATCAGATGAAAAAGACGAAACTTTCGTAAAATGTGTGCACCCTCCTGGTTTAGTAACATCATACCACCGGCCAAGAAGAGAAGACTTGTGTTAGATTCCTGAATGCAATGTTCTTTGTGAAGTGCAATGTCCATAAAGAAAGTCTATAAATCTCGTCAGGGCCATCTTTACCTTTCAGGTGCCCCTGGGCTAATAATATCAGGCACTCTTTTCCATATCACCACGTCTTTATTGAATACTTGACAATTAAATTATAAAAAATATAAAGGGCCGGACGGCGCCCCTTCAGAGTGCGGTGCCCTAGGGCTTAGCCCTTCAAGATTCAAAATTCAAATTCAAATATATTTTATTTTTTTTTAAGTTTAGTATTTTTGGTTAGAGGGCCAAATCAACTTGCGACTTATAGCCCCCCTCTTACATTATTAGATAATACATTTTTTGTCTAACTAATACAATATGAATTAACAAAGCAACAAAGTAAAATAAAAAAAATTTAAAACGGTACCGTACATGAAATAAATAAAACTAAGTTAAAACTGAAAAAAGTATCTCTTAGCCCAATGGTAGAGATGGGCCTGTATCTCGTGGAAAAGGTACTAGTAAAGTACAATATCCAAAAGAAAGTTTAAATAATTTTGTTTCCTACTTTCCTTTTAAATATTTGATTCTTTATTGGAATAATAAAATAAACATTCTGGTTTAAAATCGTTTCTCATTGATGCCATTTATAATTTAAAGTAACTAGCCTGTTGGCCCAAAAATATAAAATTTTGAAAAAAATTTGAGGTGGAGTACAAGTCGAAATTTGGGAGTCTATTGAACCCCCCAAATAGTAAAGTATTTCATTTCGTGTTTTTTTTAACAATATAATAATTATTTTTTCTGCTTTAAAATAATTTCTCATTGATGCCATTTATAATTTAAAGTAATTAGCCTGTTGGGCCAAAAATATAAAATTTTCAAAATTTTTGAAGGTGGAGTACAAGTCGAAATCTGGGAGTCTATTGGACCCCTCAAGTAGTCAATTATTTCGTTTTGTAATGTTTTTAGCGAAATTTGACTCCCATATTCGGATTCAGCACTAAATTTATACTTAATTTGCTTATTTTCTTTGGTATATGTCTATTAGATACCAAAATATTCGAGAAAAACTCATTTTAAAGTTTTAAAATCGAAAATAATCCAAAATTAAAAAAAATATATAACTTTTCAAATAATTGAATTACAAGTCTAAAACTTTGGGAAACTAGTTTTCTTAGGCTAGTATACTCGTAGAAAAAATATTATTAAAATTGTAAATTAGGCAAATTTTCCGCTAGTCGAATTGACATGGAATGACCCAGCTTTAAATTTAGGAAGAGCAAATTTTTTAATTTTTTTTTTGGTTAATTAAGCAGATCAGAAGTTAATAAATCAACAGAAAATTCACCATGTATTTCTTATTTTATCTCCTTTTGATCCACTATAAGATATCCCCTTGGTCAAATTAGTCCCCCTAACAGCAGTGTTTTCCAAAACTAACTATCTGATTAATACGCAACCATTGGGAAATTACAACTTTATCAAGGACCTCCACACTTTGATCTTTCCTTGTTAACCAATCAAACACCATTTCATTATACAATTTGAAAAAAAATTAAAAGTGGGAGGCTAGACTAACCTCAGTTCACTATGAAGAACAAAGTTAATGAAACCCAGTTTTTATTTTACCACTAGAATTATACTCAAATCAATGGGTGTCATCATCACAAATTTTAAAATTTGTCTATCATATCAGAATATTTTCAAATATAATTAATAATAAAATATTTAATTTAGAGTTGTGAAAACAGAAAACACATAATTTACTATCGCTATATCCACTAATTTTTTATAAATTTATTTTAGTATTCAACATCTTAATTTAAATATTTTCAAATTAAATATTAGTGTGTGTAATCAATAGAACGTAGTTCATAATGGGTTACATTGAACAACGTCGAAGAGGTAAAAAAAGACCAACAACATTTGGGGAAACTAAAACAATTTATTTATTAAATTGAACTGATACGCGGTACTTCAGTCAATAGGCCTTCAAAGCGAAGTTACAAGTTAAGACTTAACACCTGTTTAATTTTTCCCTCCATTATATTTTTCTCTCCCTTACCTCTTAACCATCCAAGTAGGAAAGGAGAGATGCACCCCTCTCCGCTTCCCCTGGTGAAAGGCACACAATCAGCGACAACCAAATTTCCTATCAACTCGTTCCTATAAGAGCTTCACCCCCGCTCTACGCTCAATGGGGCATAATTCCTTAGGGTGCGTAATGGGTGTTTTGGGTTTACATGGTTTTACGAACAGTCTTAGGGTGGAGCTAAATACATTTCGTCTTGCCTTTGAAGTTGTAATTTCCTTCCGAACCTAATGAGTGCATAAGGGGTGACGTAATCAAATGGTTAGTTTTGGAAAACACAATTTCAAACATAGCTTATGGGGATGTAAGTTGTATCATTTCCAACGCATAGAAAAATAGACATGCTCAACTTTTTAGATGGGAAGCGGAAGTTAAAAAGTGCCAAATCATAGCTATGAAACCATGCCTTGAAGTTGAATAGAGAATATGCAAGCTCAAAAACCAACCTTTTAAGAGTTACTAATTCTTCTTCATAAGCTCTTTTCCTATCTGCAGCATCTTCAGGGAAAATATTTTGAATTGCTAGTTCAACAAGCTCAGTTATAGCTTTTCTCCGTTCTGATAAATACTGCAAATCAAAAATAAATCAAGGAGAAAAACTCATTTTTGGTATAAGTAATAACAAAAGTAGACATGAAAAACAAAGTCCAAAACTACCAAATAATGTATTTTTCTCATCAGTAAAGAATTATAAGCCTTATGATTTATAATAATTAGCTATTGCAATTATATTTCTGGTGGGGATTGAACCATGCAATTCCTTGTTTAAGGTAATTTTGATTAAATTGTTGAAGGAAACTGCAGTTGCGGAGAATGAGAGCAGCCTGGTTTATGCATTTCAGGTCAAAGCACAACTCTTTTTACATCCTTCCCAGTGCAATTCTACCACATTTCTACTATACATTGTTTGTACATTAAAACTCTTCTCCTACTAAATTACATATCACCCGTGTGCTACGGGCAAGCATTGGCTAATCGTAGGAGCAACGCATCACCCATTATAACAAAACGAGCAGTGTTACACAAAAACACCACATTGAAAATAAGCACGCAAGAAAGAGAAACAGTGCAGCAATGAACTTATTACATAATTTAAATTTTCAATACCTCTTGCAGCGATGTTTTGCATAAAGGGCAATATATCTGATGATCAAGACTTCTATCTAGGCATTTTTGACAGTACATATGTCCACATGGTGTTGTGACTGGTTCCCACAGTAACCTAACATGTTATAATTAGACCATCAAAAAAATTGTTTTTGGTTAAGTGTTAAAACCTTTTTAAAGTATTTGAATATGTATTCTTAACAGATTAACCATTGTGAGTCTCTGCAATTAATGCTTGCCTGTTATTTATATCAATATATATCCCATACTTCAATATATTATTCACTTTGAAATGGGAATTGCTCACAAAAAAATGGAATTTCCATCTAGCCTATACAGTCTTACAATGGTGCTTTTATTGCGATCATTATATACTACTGTATTTAAATGTCTGTCTAGCTACAGTAGCTCAAGGTAGTTTTCAATGGTCAATATTTCCCCCATCAAACCATGACAAAAAATTTACTGTGGGTATTACTCCTCCTAATGATGTAAAATGAGCAAATTCAAAATTTACTGTTTGTATTACTCTGCCTAATGATGTAAACTGAGCAAATTTAAAATTTACTGTGGGTATTAACTCCGCCTAATGATATAAAATGAGCAAATTCAAAATGTACGGTGGGTATTAACTCCACCTAATAATGTAAAATGAGCAAATTACACTTATATTAATTTATTTATAAAAATATTTTCCTGATGAAGTAGTTCCTGGCTATGAAAACTAATATGGACTATTAGGTATATAGATCCAAGAAAAAATTCTGATCAATGAAAAAGACAGGTTATGATGTAATGATTGATGAGTTTAGAGAGAAAGGTTTTAGAGCTGTTGTTCATGAACATTGAATTAGTGACTAAAGACTGTAAAGACAAGTATTCTATTTAATTGTGTAATATTGTAAATAATATTTTAGAATATTAATTGATTTAAAATTAAGTATTAATACGCTGTTATATTAAAAGATAATTAATAATTTCAGAAACCTATAATTTTAAACTGCTCAAAATACTTTTTGCTCTATTTCAGATCACCCAATGTTTAGACCAGTTTAGGTTTAATTGGAAGTAAAAATATCAAAGTGAAAAATACTCTCAACTAAATTTTTTTTAAATACCCAACTGAAAAATTTACAAATCCCTGTACGAATGATTGAAATAACCTTTTCAAATAGCAATTATAAAATACAAACCTCATGCATAATATGCATTCTAAATCTCTCTTGTCCAATTTTTCCCATGAAACCGATCTTATGTTGGATTCACGATATCCTAATATAGAAAAGATTTGAATTGGTAGATTTAAAAAAAGCAGTTAATTTGTAAGATTTCAAAATATTTTTTCAGAAAATTTCACTAGTTGGATCATTAAATTAACTATTAAAATGGTTAAAAAATGAGGCATTGATTTTAACCAAGGCTGTACAATGTAATTTTCAAACCAGTTGATCTTAAAATTCATTGTGCATGAATATATGTCACCATAAAAGCAAAACCTAAACCTCATAACTTAGAGGTAGTGTTGGGTGCTAAAATGTAATTTTGAATCAGTCAATTGAATGAAAGAGTTTGTACAAGGGTTACACGCATCAACGGAAAACCCCATCATATAAGCTACGTCACAATTCAATAGAAAGTTTACCAATCATTTCAAGTGGTGTTATGGTTTCCTGATGGCCACCTACTTTACGGAAACACTGAGTGAGTTTTAAAAAGCATATGTTTGAATATTTTGAAATTTGTGCAATCATAGGTCATTCCATGAAAAATAATCAAACTGGCATTTAAAGAGTTCTTTTATTATTTAAAAATTACCTTGAGAAAGCAATATCTTTTTAAATAGTTTTTTTTAAGTGTCTCTTGAAAGGTAATTTTTTAACCTTAAACCTTTTTCTGTAACAAAGCTTTTAATTTTATATTGACAATTTTTCGCATTTCGTAGACGTATATTACTAGGAAATACTAAAGTCTCAATAACATACTTTTAGTTCTCCCGAAAAAATTTTGTATAAGCTCTGAATTTATAGTATGTGCCAAATGGGTTGAATTTAGCCTTTCTGAAGAATAAATCAACTAACTTTTTTTAATTCAAGAAGAAATTAAAGATGGAAATAGAAGCTTTTGCTTTGAGAAAACTATTTAAAAGAAAAATCTTACTTGAAGTGTTAATTATTCCAATTTCATGCATGAATCGCTCATATAGTTTGTCGAGTCTTTCAGATGTTCTTTGGTAATTGCACAAAATTTTCACTCTCTAAAAGAAAATCCAGTGACTAGTTAAACAATTTATCTTCAAATTCAAGGACCCTATGCAAGTTCATTTAATGAGTTATTTATTAAGAGATGAAATTTTTAAAGGTGTCAACCAAATTATGGAGTTAGTCGAGCAACGGTAATCGACGAGTATAGTGGCGAACAAATGTTCAATATTTTTCATTATACTCTGATCATGACTGATTTATAGTATTTTCCATTTGATTGCTCTGGAGCGCTTGAGATTGGCCAATCAACTTTTTATATTCCATTTGCGTGCTTGGATCTACTACGATGGATTTTTTTGGTTACATTTACTGCTATAGAGCGCTCTGATATTGCTCAAAACTGATCTCCCAATTTCATCAAATCAACAAAGCAAGTTTTAGGTGTGTTCCAACACGCTTGGTCCGCTCGGAACCATTATTTGGTACGTTCCTTTTCAACTTGAGAATAAAGTGTTCAAGTTTTTTAAACATATTTCTCATTTATCTGTGGATTAAAGTGAGATCAATTACATAAGTGATGGATGGATTTGGAACGAATCTTGAGGAGTCAAATGGAAAACGCTATTAATTAACTTTCTTTGGTTATAAAAAAGGGGATTGAAAATTTGGAGCCCATATCATACCCCCAAATTCAACAAAATGGCATTGGATAAGTAAGAAACATATTCTTGATTGCTCATACCTTTAATATCTTTTTCTTAACATCCTCTATTTTGTAGCCTAAATGAAGGCAATGGAAGTATGAAATGATTGCATCTTCACCACGACCAAGTCTTGAAAGTGTGGCAGCTTTAGAAAAATAGTTCTGAAAAACAATTCCTTCATATAATATTAAAAAATGCTGTTTCAGCTTAGTCACAAAATAAATGGTGACCATTTTCTTAGACCTAAAGGGCTAACCAGTGTTTAAATTATCCTAGTTTCCCCATGCGATTTCCAGAAAAATCCTAGAATATGTTTGGCCGGATCTACTATTAAAAGGTATAGAAGAGGAGAAACTATATAAGCTTTTCACCCAGATTTTTAATCTCTGGTGAGACCCTTTAAATTAGGTTGTGTTATCATAATAGGAACCACAATTTGACTCACCATATTTGGGGAAAATAACCAATTTTTAGCGCAATTTAGCTTGGTTTTTGTTTGTTCACTTTTTAACCTACCAATTGTACTTTTTAAACATACATAAGATTTCATTTTGTAATATTGGATACCTTTAAATGGGTATTAAATTCTTTTCTACCACGAATATTGAATGGTATTATTAACCTTCCTGCATGGGTTAAACATTACCATTTAAGCATATCCACTCTACTTTAATTAAGACAATTTTTAGGTTGGGTACTAAAAATAGTGTTCCAAAGTGGCAAATGACAGGTGTCAAATAATGTGGCAAATAGTGGTAAATACCGACATGACCAATAATATCTTTACAGGCAAATTTGGCAAATAATTTTTTTATTACAAAATACTGAATAAATTTAAGATTTGGGCTATTTTAGTCAACCAATAAATTATATTCTCCAAGCTTATTTGAGGAATAATGAAGAATCGGCAAGTGATTACACTGATAAATCACTTAAACATAAACCCAACAGCAGCAAAAGCCACTGGCACTCTTGGCTTTCTTCAGCAGCGCCTCTATGGTTGCCTGACAGGCATAGTTTTTAACAGTGCCTCAAACCTGCCAAATTTAATGGTAGCTCCCGCCACTCACCATGAAGACCCTTACCAAAAAATAAGTTGGATTTCGGTTTGTATTTAGTTTGTTTGTATTAGTTGATATTGAGTTGGCATTAAGTAGGCTCAAGTTGTCAGCATATTTCAAGTTACTATTAAAGGGGTAATAAGTTGTTATTCAGTTGGTAGGAAAATACTGCTTTTGCTAAGTTTATAATAGTTGGTTTTTAGTAGTCAGGAAATTACATAATATTTTTAAGTTGAATTTTAGATGTTTCCCTAGTAGGATTTAAGTTGCTTTTAAGTAGTTAAATGTAAATGTTGATTCTGGTTTAGTTGGAAATAAGTTGATTAATAAAGAGGATTTAAGTTATTTTTAAGTAGGCATTTGTCCCAAATACAAACTGAAAACCAAGTTGATATACAAGTTGTCCTAAGTGGTTTTTAGCCAATTAACTTATTTTTTGGTAAGGGGAGGTGGCACAGGGTCGTCAAAAACTTCATAAGCCTTACTGCCAAACCAACATACGGAAATTCAGTTTTTGTCTGCGTATCACCAAAGAGTGAAATGATCTTAAAATAAGTGCTAATAAACTTTCTTCTCTTCAAAAAACTATAAACTTTCTTAAAAACCAAAAATAGGCTTTCTACAAGAAATTGCTTTTCTATTGTAATTATGTACGTAATGTAATTAAGAATATATTATGTAATTCCGTTCAAGTCTGGTGTGATGGACACTTGTATCGGAAATTACTTATTTTGCCTTATTTATATCACTTTAACGCAATAATTTATTACTAGCCACTTTTTGCCGCAGTTATGGACTTTACTCTAAAAAAGTGACATTTTGGTAACACCAAAAGTAAATATGGGGAGAAAGTCTATCAATGCCTTCAGATTTTACCTTCCACCATGCTTGACACCCTTTTTGAAGAGCTAGTGATCACGTGATATTTCTAACCAATAAGGATAGCGCATTACGCGCGAAGTAGTGCATTTGTGGTATTCCGGTCCGCGCTCAAGATGAAAATTTTGAATTTTATTCCCTGGCAACCATGTCACCGCCTCGCGATTTCAAATAGTCTCTCGGCCAAATGCTGACCATTATTTCCTTCGATAACGGTTGATTTTAATTAATAATTACTATATCAATTGTAAAATAAACAAAAAAAGCTCGTAGCTATAGCTATTATTTCAGTTAAACTTGCCAATTGTTAGGCCTTAACATCGTAGATTTACCAATTAGTCCCGATCTCTGCTCTTAGATGGCGCCACGCTCTCTACGATTTATTCTAGTTACGGTTTATTTCTTTTCAAAAGTCATGTTATTATTTTTAAAATGTCGCATTTTAGTTTCTATGATATATTTACTTTATTTATTAACTAAATTAACCAAATTATCGAAAGCAAAAGTTTAATATTCACGTATTTTATAGAGAACTATTTTTCATCGTGGCGGAGTACAACCGATACCTTTGTGTCCCTGTAAAGAGGCGAGGGGGAAGTCATTTCCGAAGCCCAAAAATTTTACCCCTCAAATAAGACGTCGTGCGGTTGGACCCAAGTGCCAGACTTTCTCCCCCTATTTATTTTTGGTAACACTGACTAGAAAGCATTCGATGATATAATAAATGAAACACTTTGAAATGGTAACTGTCATTTCACTACTTTTCCATCGCACATGAATTTTTTAAACTATAAAAATCCATAATTTATTTGCATTCTTCCTAATTAACACATGACCACATCTATTCTTGAACTATTGAAGTATTTCAAAACAATTTATTAATACATAACATGTGTAGAAACAATTTTGATCTAATATTAGACATGATCCATCACAAGTTGACTCTCTAAGACTTAAAAAATTTATCAATAAATGTTCTATTTTTTCAATTAGAATATCAAACTGTGCAAATCATAATAACACATCCCTTTAATGTCCCACATTATTTTGCCTTTTTTTGGTTGTCGACACGTTAATTTTTCTCCTTTTTATTGCTTTTTCTATTTTCTACATAAATTCCAAAATATAATTTAAGCCACTTTTTCCTTACTCCAAAATATTTTTGGAGCCCTATCTGAAGAATGGATTTTTTCAAGCTGTGTGGAAACACTATTGCACATTTAGAAGTTTCATTTAAACTATTGCACTTACATTACCACATTTTGGGTTGATTTTAATGGCCAAATCTGCATAGCTTAGTGACTCCTTTGCTTGTCCATTTTTTAAAAGAATTTCTGACAGTAAAGATGCAGTGCGGTGGTCCAAAGGATCTAAAAAATGTATGAGTTAGGCTACAGACACAAAAGATTAGGTAAAAAAATTTATGAAACTTAGGGTAAAAAAATTGTAATCTTTAACCCATTTATAATATTGTTCCGTAAGTATGACACTTCTATAGTTTTCACATGTAAAATTACTACTGAGAGATATTCACCTTGGAGAGATATTATAGACTTATGTTTCAACCGCTTTAACTATTTGTACAGATTGTGAAGAATAATGTACTGGTATGAGACAAGAAACTATATACATAGATAATAAACTTGTAGAGGTTAACAGTAATAGCAAAAGTAAATAGGAGGAGAAAGTCTATCACTGGCTTCAGATTTTACCTTCCACCATGCTGGACACCCTTTTTGAAGAGCTAGTGATCACGTGATATTTCTAACCAATAAGGATAGCACATTACGCGTAGTGCATTTGTGGTATTTCGAATTTTATTCCCTGGCAACCATGTCACCGCCTCGCGATTTCAAATAGTCTCTCTGTCAAATGCTGACCATTATTTCCTTCGAAAACGGTTGATTTTAATTAATAATTACTATATCAATTGTAAAATAAACAAAAAAAGCTCGTAGCTATAGCTATTATTTCAGTTAAACTTGCCAATTGTTAGGCCTTAACATCGTAGATTTACCAATTAGTCCCGATCTCTGCTCTTAGATGGCGCCACGCTCTCCACGATTTAAGCGAGCGTTATTCTAGTTACGGTTTATTTCTTTTCAAAAGTCATGTTATTATTTTTAAAATGTTGCATTTTAGTTTCTATGATATATTTACTTTATTTAGGAACTAAATTAACCAAATTATCGAAAGCAAAAGTTTAATATTCACGTATTTTATAGAGAACTATTTTTCATCGTGGCGGAGTACAACTGATACCTTTGTGTCCCTGTAAAGAGGCGAGGGGGAAGTCATTTCCGAAGCCCAAAAATTTTACCCCTCAAATAAGACGTCGTGCGGTTGGACCCAAGTGCCAGACTTTCTCCCCCTATTTACTTTTGGTAATAGTAAGTGTAGGGAGCTGTTGCCACCACCCTCCTACGCAATTTAACCCGGCCACCTGAATTAAAGGCAATAAAAGTCGCTAGATGGTGCTTTGGGTATTAGCCTAGCTGATTATTATTATTATATTACAAAATTGACTCTCAGTGGTAGATTTGGTATCAAGAGTATCTACCACTGAGTGTCGAAAGATATTTTTATCTGATCCTACTGTCAAGAGACATAGAAGAAAAAGAGTTTGCCTCGGGAGCCCTCCCCTAGCTTCTAACATAGGTTTCCTGAAAACTTCCAACTTTGCCAACCTCCCTCTTACCCCCTATACCAGCAAGCCAATCATATTGTTCAAATTTAAATCATTTTATTTATAAAGTAGTACCCATGACTCTAGCGACCCTAGTAGGAATTCCGGCGAACTAATGAATAACACATTTTCAAAGTGCTACGCCCGTCAAATGTAATCATGCACAACGGGGGAAAGAAAATAACAGAGAAGTTGGAAAATTTTCAAGGCACACAGATGCAGCATTGAGGCACTGTTTTTCTTCTATATCTCTTGCTATTGTGAATATCTAAACAGCCTTTATTATTTAGCTTTTGATGATATTTACATTTATATTCAGATATCAAGTATTACATTGAATACCTTCAACTTAAAATATCTAGGAATGTAGTCACTTTAAAGTTAAAATATTTGAGACATCAAGTTGATTTGGTTTGCTTTAGAAATCTAAAAGGGTTGCAAAAATCATTAATGAACCATGCATGTCAAATCTTAGGTTATTTTGGATGGTATTCATAATGTATTGTGCAAAAAATGTTCAGTTTAGTAAAAACGGCTGTTAAAAGAAGGTACATCGGGAAGTTTCTTCATGGGGCACAGGGTGGAGGTGTGTTATCCATGAGAGGATGGGAAAGTGGGTCAATAAAGGTTGCGTTCCGGAAACTACATTAAAAAGACAAAGCAGAAACGAAATCCTTACCCAATTTGATGGCTTTTTTAAGTTTTGCTACTGCATCAACAGGATCTTCTTCCAAAATTTCTGTCGCTTCTGTTCTTAGTGAAGCGGCATTGCAAGCCTCAGGAAACCATTTCTCAATTAAAGTTGAAATAATTACATTTGTCTTCAAATTATATGGAACATACGAATATTTACATTCTTCGCAATTAAAATTTGAACTTTCGTCACTGAAGAACAGTCCCACATCACTACTAATAGACACACATTTTTTACAAAAGGTATGACCACACGGAAGAGTTACTGGTTCTGTCAAAATGCTTGAACAAATAGTACAGTTAATAACTTTAAAAAACTGATTAACTGGAGATGACACAAATAAAGATATTGCATCGACTAGTTCTTGAACCACTTCTTCAGTGCTTTTAATAGGGCGTGAATTTGAAAAAGCATTACACCGGTAATACATTTTGAGTGGCATCCCATTTGCGGCGCACAGAGACTTCTGGTATCAAAATGCTTGTGTGCTTGCAGAACTTTGTTAATTATATTTGCACATTCCCAATAAATTGATACGATTAATAGAAAGAAATATATGGCAGCCTGGTTTTGATATATTAGCGCTATTACAATTAGCTTTAGAAAATGGATAGGATTGTTCACGCGATATATTAACTAAATTAAAAAAATTCTGTTAAGGATGAACCCTAACATATTGCATCATTGTTCATCATAGTAAGGCTTGGGTGGAATTGAAATTATTGACTGTCTTGGTACACAACGTATTCCACTTTTCAAGTTATATAACATCTTATTCCCTCTTACATAAGATTTTACAAGTACTGTATCTAAAGTCATCTGCAAAAATAATTAATAAAGAATTGAAAATTACATAAATTAAGAGGAAAGCTTTTTACCTTCAAATGTTTCTAATGTACCGTAAAAATGTCAAAGAATTTCTACATTTCCAATTATTTCGGTCGTATAAGCCAATGTTATATAAAGGAGGGAGCGTTACGTAACGTCAAAACTATTACATAAACACTGCAGAGTGCAGACAAGTTTAGATCTCTATCATCTTATCACGGCCAACTTTGGAACGAACATTAGCGAGTAATCATAGTTGGCCGCGATCTTACAAACAAGTTACAAAACTTACAATCACGTGGCAACTGCTATTTCATATGCATATATCTATGGTGGCAGCTAGCTTAAACAACTTTGAAGACGTAACGTAGTAATAAAACTGACGTGGTTTTTTTTAGCGCTATTTCCATCTATGTTTATGTCCAAAAGGTTTAAATATATTTTAAAAACTACAGATGGCGTCACCACCGCCTATCTATAATTCAATTCCATTTTCCCAGTTTCTTCGCTTACGCAGAATTTGCTCTTCAGATAATGACTTCAACAAGGCCATCGAAATGCGCGATTGTTTTTCGGCAAGAGGTTACTCTGACAAGGTTCTACAGATTGCTCTTACCAAGGCCTCTGCTGTTACACGCGATGATGCTCTTGCCGTTCACCCCAAGAAGCCCGCCACTGAGAGGCCTTCTATCGTCCTGACCATGGAAGAATAATTACTTATTCTTCCATGTCCTGACGTATCATCCGCAAATTCATCGAATCGAAACTGTTATTCGGAAAAACTATCACCTTTTACAGATGGACCCAGACACAAGCCATATTTTCAGTGATCCGCCTAGATTTTGTTACCGCCGTGATAATAACGTGCACTCTATCCTTGTTTCTAGCTCCTTGCCGGGACATGACGCCAGCGCGACTTACGAGGGTACCCAAAAGTGCAATCGTCCGCGGTGTAACCAGTAGCGGCGCTAAGGTTTTTTCACAGGTGGGCTAATTATTTTGTGGCCCCTAAGAATATTGTGGCCCTTAGCGGGAACCTTGGATTGACCATATTTCGCAAAAATGGTGAAATTGAAAAAACCCCAGATTTTCCAGGAAGCGAGAAGAGCAAGGTAGTTTTATTGTTGTGGCTCTCGTCGCGTTTTCTGGACCCCCTACTGACCTTGTATCTGACCTGGAGGGGACACGTGCATGCCTGGGATATTTCCTTAAATTCCCTTAAGCCCTTTTCTTTTCAACTTTCTCTCAATTTCCACTCCCTACTATATTTTTGAGTAAACGAATTTTGAAAGTTTTTTTTCCAGAAAATCGTTTCTTGGCAATAAAAAAAATTTCTAGATATAAAGAAAATTCTTAAATTAAAATATGTGGCCTCTTAATTATAAACATGTGGCCCTTTTAATATAAATATGCGGCCCCTCTCAGAAATGCAGGGGGGCTAAAGCCCACTTCAGCCCACCCTTAGCGACGCTACTGGGTGTAACACTTGCGCTTTTGTGTCTGGTGATCTACTGGTGCGTGGTCCGAAACGAGATTTCCAGATCAAAGGGTCTTTCACCCGCACGACGTCCAATCTCGTTTACGCTCTTAGCTGGAAAGTCTGCTCGATGCTCTACATCGGTGAGACTGAAAGGCGGCTCGCCGACCGGTTCAGGGAGCATCTCAACGACATTAGAAAGACGCCAGCAAAGAACCACGTCACCCAACATTTTAATCACGTTCACAACATCAATGACGTTTCCATCCGCGTCATGAAAACTACTAATCTTCCCACGAAAGGCCGCCGCACTGAAGAAAACCGCCTCATTTTTAATTTAGCCACAGAGTTTCCGTCGGGGTTAAACATAAAAATAGTTTTCAGCTAGGGTGGTTCGTTTTTTAGTGGGTATTGTTGTGTTTTTGGCACTCATCCCGACTTCGTGTTTTTCCGCCCGCGTTCGACATTGCTCGATTGTCGTCTTTTTCGAACGAGGACGGTTTTTTGGTTGTCGGGTAGGGGTTTGTTCGCAAGCATTTGATGTTTGGTTTCCTCGCCTCTCGTTTTTCTTTCGTCGTTTTTTCCCCCCTTTAATTGTTCATCCAACTTATTGCGAACATCCCCCTTTTTTGACAGTCCTTTTTAGCTTTTTTAGTTTTTCTAGTCCCCCCCCCCCCCTTTTTTGTCGCGTGTTTGTATTCTCCTTTTGTTGTCGCGTGTTATCGTCTCGCGCCTCGCGTCTTTAATATTTTTAAACATTTTCAAATTGTCGGTTAGTCGTATCACGAAGCAGATCTCGAGACGGCCGTGGTCGTATTAAAGTTTTTCGCCTTGAAGGCCTATCGGCCGAAGTACCGCATATTTTCCCCCATTAAAGCTTAGTTTTCTCCCCTACTTATTGGTCTCTTTACTTGTTCGCGTTTTTACTCCTATCTATAATATTCTTTGGCTCCAGATTAGGATGATAAATTCAACCTACTATCTATACTTGGTCATAATTAGGATTATCGGTAAGTTTTATTCGGCTGGCATTCCTGAAAATTGCGTCCTCCCTCAATAGTCATGGTGAATTTTTAGCATTAGCCCCCTTGGTTTTTTCCGGTTAATCAGTGGTCAAGGATTACAATAATATCAAAATTATTTTGCGTAATTAATTATTTCAAAAGATATGATTTAAATAAAAATGTATAATAGACCCTTCAATAAAACATTACCAAGAAGTAATATTTCCAAGAGCCAGTTACTGTTTATATTGTACTTGTTGAAAAATGGAAACTTTTTACCTGTAAACAGAACGTCGTGTTTTTCCTAAGCCTTAATATGTCAAAAAAAGCTACCTGAGGGTTAAAATTGATTGTTGCATACCGTACAGGTTAAAAATTTCCATTAATTCAACAAGCACCATACAAACATTAAATTGCAAGTCCTGGCTCTGGGAAATATTACTTTGTGGCGATTTCCTTGAAAATGTTTTATTTCAGCGCCTATACACTCTTTTACGGGCGTATCGACCCCCTTTACAATCTCCCATGTGGCGGCCGCCACCGCCATACTACCTCTGCCTCCACTATTGATTTTTTTCCCCTAACGGGTCCCCTCCCCATGTAGTCAAGCTATGGATTCCCCCACGAATATTCTCCGTAAAAGAATCTATAGGAAATCGCCATGAGGTAATAGATTCAAGAGCCAGGACCTGAAAGTTACTATTTACATGGTGATTGTTGAAATAATGGAAACTTTTCACCTGTAAACCGAACGTTTTCTTTCTTTATTTTACGCACCAATGCTGCCACTGGCTGATTATAGGCACAGATAATACAAACGTTTGAGATATATATAAAAAAACCAATATGAATACAGTAAAACGTTAAGCATAGGAGGGGGTAAGATAGGAGCGTAGGGTACGGCCGAAGGAATGTTTTGAGGGTAGAGACACTAAGTCGTGAGGGAAGGAATTCCAAATGGAGAGGGTGCGGTGTGTAAAATGGCGCTGGCGGTATGAAGTGTTAACGCGAGGTAGGAATAGTTTTTGTTGTGTCCGCGGGTGGAAGTCAAATGTGGGCGCTCGAAAAATTATCCTTCATGAAGGAAACTGGAGCCTGACACAATCGAGAATAGTTCGGTTAGGTCATTTGCTTGATGTCTTTCTTGTAGCGTGGGAATGAAAAGGAACTGTCGGCGATCGTCGGCCGAGACATCGCGCAGCTGAGGGACAAGCTTAGTGAGCTTATTTAACGATTTGATCATGAGGGTAATGTCCTTCTTGAAATGTGGGGACCAAATTGGACAAAGCCAACCAGATATCCCGAATTATCATCTTTCAGTCCATTCTCCTACTTAATTTCTTCTTTGCGAAAGTATAATTATCAATTGAGGGGCACACATTGGTATTAATAGGCTCCATGAAACGTTTAGTTTCTGAGATATACGTTCCAAACGATCGTTGCTAAATAGGTTGCCCATAGAGCTTAGTTACGAACATAGCGAAGTTTTTCTAACAACAACCCGACGGCCGGATTTTAATGTCAAATTGACGAAACCCAGTAGCGTAGCTTATGGTCCGCCGGGCCCGCGGCGCGGGGGGGGGGGTAGTTTCGGGGGGCCCCGCTCACCAAAAAAAAATTGAGAAGGGAGGCCTCATTGAGATTTTTCCGGGGGACCTCTGAGTTCTCACTACACCACTGACGAAACCTCTTTCATTAGAAACCACATAATTTGTTTATTCGCTCGAGTTGTCGTAAGTTCTGATCCGCCAGATGATAATAAGAGGCTTAAGTCTTCTCTCAAGTCGTCGTCCTCGGGAATGTCTTCCGCTACTCCCGCCTCATTCTGTTCGTCTTCTGTGTCTGAGTCTGAGTTACAGGCGTATGTGTTTTTCTATTGGCCGATTCTTCCGGGTACGAACGATACGAAGCTACTACCGATAAACCAGTGGCACGGTCAGTAGGTAATGGGAAGCCTACAATTTGGTTGGTATTATTATCATATTGGACACGTCCAGTAAATCTTATAGCGTCTTCACTTATTCAAATTTGAAGTGGGAGTTTTTTTTCAACAAGAAACTATTTTAACTCCGTTATTCTTATCTTTCCTTCAACATTAGTGGGACCCTGGTCACGCAATAGACGGGATATGTAAATTAGATTGTAACGATTCATACATGAATCTACCACCTATTAAAAAAGATACGTAGGAAACAGTTTAATTGTATTTTTCGTATCTTTTCCCTCGTATATCCTTATCGATGTTTTGTTTGACGGTGGACAATAGTTCGGCTAGAAAAGAATCATCATGGTTTGAGTTGAAATTATTGACGGGTAAATCCGATGGTTGGTGACTTTTATTCGTGAACTTGATAAGACACTGGCTAAGATCTTGATTTTTTAATTAGAAGCTGAACTTTATTTAATATCGGGAAAGAACTTGTTATCAAAGTCGGGTTTGGAATAAAATATTCAAGTTTTCGCTTGTTACGCGCTGATCTACTATATTGTTTATTTTTCCATTTAGTTGTGGATGGGACCTCAATGTTTAATTTGGCTTCAATGCCATGGCTGGTCCCTATTCCATTCCATTTTCTTCTTCCCCCGAGACTTTCAATGGTACCGTAGTTCCACTTGGTTCCGCCATACCTGCCACTGCTGAGTGATCGTTGACGGCGCGGTTAAGGTCTTGCCATTTGGCCGAAAAGGTTTTTTGCAAAGTGTTTTGCTGTATATCTCGTTGAACGTTGGTCAGTTGTGATTTTCGAGGCATAAAGTAAGATCCTAAGTGCCTAGTATAGTTAGATGCTAAAAATCTTCGAGTACCAGCATTTGTTTTCGCAATTCCTTATTCCTACACTGATCGTTCTCTAAATTTGATTTTGGTACTCCCCGAATATTAGTTACAATTAGAACGTTAACGCCTAATTTGACCAGGTCTATTTCTTTAGTAATGATTTCACAGAAAGACTTTTTAACCTCTGTGGTTTTGTCTTGGTGCAACATATATATCACGTGAAACTACGGATTATTTTCTATCTCGGTGTTTAGCATTGAAATATACGTCACATAGAAATTTCCAAGATTTGCTGAAGTTTCACAAATAATATATTGCTCTATCGATTTGTCTTTAAAACTAACTTTTTGTAGTCGTTTAGCAAAAGTAATAGCCTCCGGTATACCAAATACAATTTGAAGTTCCGATTGAACATTAATTGTTTTAAAGGAGTTACTAAACACTGTATATCTCAATGCAAGAACCGAGTACCAAGAGTTTTTACAAATCCTGATATTGTTATTCGATTGATTATCGTTGTCAATATCGACACTTTGGAATGTTTTTTTTCATTGGGGCTTATAACCGAAGAAATGTCTTCGTGACTATTGTCTTCATTGGTATCGTGTACGACCGAAGGAACATCTTCATTAAAATGAGTATCATCTTCATTGAAAACGAAGGAGCAAATTCTGTTTCGTGATTTTTGAAATGTATGTAATTCTAAGCTAAATCGATTTGCTTTTCGGTGACTTTCGATAATGCATCTCTTAAGAAAATAATAGGCTTGAAGTATTCATCAATGGTCTTACGTTTATCCTTCCTTTTGCCGCTACTTTTCGTAGAAGGTTGGTCCTTTTTTTGGTCTAGTAGTCGTAGACTTCACTTTAGATTTAGTTTTAAACAGTTTCCCTAGTTTCTATTATTTCTCAATGTCAAAAAGCGGGAGACAGTGGACACCCTGATACTGTCTTGCAGTCGGCCCTTAACAGGGTGTCCGCTGCCTCCCGGAATGAGGCCCTTGCCATCAACCCAAAGAAGTCTACTAATGAGAGGCCATCTGTAGTTCTAACGTACCATCCTCAGATGTGTCGGATCAAGACTGTCATTCGGAAACATTACCGCCTTCTACAACTGGACCCCGACACGAGCAATATCTTTACTGAACCTCCAAGATTTAGCTACCATCGTGATAATAACACGTGTTCTCTCCTCGTCTCTAGCTCGTTTCCGGCCCAAGATTCTCGCGTGACTGATGAGGGTACTAAAGGATGCAATCGTCCCCGGTGCAACACTCGCGCGTTTGTGTCGTTTGACCTTACCGTCCGTGGTGCAAGGCGTGATTTCACCATCAAGGGGTCTTTCAGCTGCACGACTGCCAATCTAATCTACGCTCTCAGCTCCAAAGTTTGCGATATTCTTTACATTGGTGAGACTCAGAGGTGGCTCGCTGATCGATTCGGAGAACATCTCAACGTCATCCCTGATCACTTTAACAACACGCATAACATCAATGACGTCTCCATTCGCGTCTTGCGTGCAACTAATTTATCCACCAAGCCGAGACGTACTGTAGAAAGTCGTCTAATTTTTAATTTGGGTACTGAGTTTCCCTCAGGATTAAATGATAAGTTGGTTTTTAAGTAGTTCGTTTTCATATTTGGTGTTTCGCGTGCGGTCATCCCGGTGGCGTGTTTTTCCCGCTAGCGTTCGAAATTGTTACGTTTTCGTCTCTTTCGATCGGCAGTGGTTTTTTGGTCGCTGGTTTGGAGTTTTGTTTGCAAGCATTTGAAGTTTTTTTTGTCTCCCCCTTTTTGGTATTTGCCTTCCCCCTTCAGTTTTTCCCCGTTCCCCCTTTTTTTACATCAAACTTATTGTGAACATCCTCCTTTTTAGTTGGTTTATTTTTGTGTGTCGCGTGGTCATTTTCGCGTTTTTCTTGTCGCGTGTTTTTATTTTCTCGCGTCACTTGTTTTAATTTTTAAATCATTCCGTTAGTTAGTCTTAACTTGTACCTTAACCTTGAAGGCCTATCGGCCGAAGTACCGCGTATCGGTTTAACTTAATAAATAAATATATTTTTGTTTCCCCAAACGTTGGTCTTTTTTACCTCTTCAACCGTGTATATTTAAGAAAGCTCTTCAGAATTCTTCTAACATAAACACACAAACTTTGTCTATTATTTAAGTTTAAGATGAAACATTCTTTGTGGGAATCCATAACTTTTACGCGCCAAAAAAAGGTTTATATGATCCAAATACAGGCAGGCGCGGATCTAGGATCTGCCAAAGAGGAGGGGGGGGGGGCGATACATCTTATATGTGAAAAGAGAAATGAAGTTTTTATTTCATTAAACTTTTTTTAATACACAAGATATTTCATACATGCGATCAGTAACCGAGTTCCATTCTTCTTAGTTTTCTTTGTGCAAAAATCTTTGCTATTTCATCCGGATCAAGCCCTATCTCGTTATGAATGTTCGCCAACGCCAAACTATTCAACCTATTTTGACCCATTGTTGAACGTAAATAGGTTTTCAGTCCACGCAAGACCTGTTGAAAATGGCCTTTCGGGGGTTGCAGTTGAAACTGGAATTGTTGCTAAAATCTGTAGCAATGTTTTAATATTCGGCAGATATTCTTTACACTCCGCTATTGCTAGAAGAGCTGTTGAAGGTTTGTGTTCAACATCTTTCCATTTTGCGTTCCACAAAAATATCTCCCAATTCGAGCTCTGAGGGGAGAGCTGAAAGATCGGAGTTATACATGTATATTTGAGAAGCTTCTACAATTTCGTTTATCGGATAACGGCCGATATTGGCAGGAATTAAAGATTACAATGGTAAGAGCTGCTGAAATCTATTACTGAATCTTGAATCAAGAAATCTAAAAACGTATTAAACAAAGACAATCGAAAATATTGTTCCTTCGAATTAGTTTACTCGATTTTGTTGTCTTCTTGTATGTCTAGGTACTTTCATTTCAACTTTGACGCTGTCACAGCTTTTCTTTGCTTCGTGGAAGATTAATTCAAAAGATCCTACATTAGAATTTCTCATTTCCTTCAAAGATTTTAGTACATCCTTAACCATTGAGTATGCATTCGGCAAATCCAAATTAGATGCTTGTAGCATGCAAATTAAAGTCAGTGTGATACTGATACATCACACTAAATTTTTTAAACCAACAATAAATGCAGGTTGCTAAAGCAAAGCTTACAGCTTTACTAGATACATCGGAATCCCTAGAACTAGATAGTTCATCAAGCACTTCCAAGATAAAAGGATACAGTTCGTTGAATACAATTAACGACGAATCATGCCGTTCAAGCCAACTTGTTGCACAATAAGGCTTTGGTTTTTCTTTTCGTGGTTTTGAATCTGACGAACTTTGAATAGCATGTTTTAACATATCTACCCTTTTTGCCCAACTGTACCAATAGTATTAAAGATCGAAGATCCGGTAGTACTTGTAATTGATATGAAATCAATGAAGTCTTCTCTTATAACCATTTTTGATAAATCAACAAAACGTAAGGAAATAGAAAGCTGTTCAGTTTTTCAAGTATCCGTTGTTTCATCATCTAACAAAGTGAAGTATTTAGCTTCTTTAACTCTTTGAATGAGTTGATTCTTGACGAAATATCCAATGGATCCAATAATTTCGTTTTGAATAGTTTTACTTATCATGATTGAATTCCTCGGGGATTTTTCAAGGTGGTGTTTTAAAACGAGATCAACTGAATCAATTCTAAACCCAAGCAGCCCTCTGAATATTCCCGGATTCCCAATAGTGGCATCTTCATTAAATGTCCTCTCAATGGCAATGGTTTTTTGCTTAAAATATAATAGTTTTAATTATTGAAACAAGTTTCATCTTATTATCTTCAATAATCTGATGATTCCTGCGGTCTAGAATAACATCAATTCTTTCCTTTGTGGGGTTCTTTTACGTGGCTAAGAAGTATCCAACTTTTTGAAAAATAAAAAATACCTACCTATAATAGTTTTTAATCGAAGCGATATTAGAAGTTATAGCCAGCCGCCAATTTAAATTATATTAAAATTAAATTTACTACATCATCTACATGCTTGTTACAACTTGACAGGTAAAGTGTAGATCGTTTCACCCTTTTTACCCCCAGATTAGTTGGAAATTTCCTTGAACGGTAGGCTGCCCAAGGCCCGTAGAGCGTAGAGTGACCTAGGCCAGACTGAAATTCGCGATTCAAAATTCAAACACTAACGCCATCTGTCAGAGAGTTATATAATTTTTTCTATCTACCAACCATTTTGCTGTTTATTACGAATTAAATTAATTAAATCGTAAAATTTAGCACGAACTAAAGTAAGTGTTAAATCGAAATTAACCGTATCTAATTATCTAGGAGCAACAAACACAGCACCCTAGCTAATTATGTACGTTTTCTCGAAAGACGAAGGTAAAGTTTCTAAGTTTCTTACGGCCGATACTAGATGCCGCTATGCAATTGAGAAAATGGTAGTTAGAGTGACGGTAGGGTCTACTTTATCGGTAACATAATGTGGGTCTTGATCCTATAAGGATAGCTTGACCAAACAGAAAACATTTTACAGTACCGTTGCTGTAGTTCTTGAAACAATTTTAGCCGAAACAGATTTTTAACTTTAAATGGAAACATTTTATAAAGTTACGTTTATTAAGATTTACAATATTTTTTATAAAAAAAATGATAGTTTTAACACGTCACAAAATGTTATTATAATCTCGGCGGAGCACAATAAACTTCGTTGTCGGTAATGGTAATGTTGGCCAACTGCAGATATCGGCACCTGAGAATTTTGGCCCCTGCTTTGGGTTGCCTGTCCCTCGTGAAGATGCCTTTGCGGTTACCCATCACCCTGGTCGTCTCTGTTACCGGAAACAGCGGAAGGTTAATGAACACACGGAGACATTAAATTTTTCCACTCACTCTGAACAGTCATAAAATCGGCGAAATTCCAGATCATTTCACCCACCAAGAATCCCTCCTTGCGTAGTTCGTCGAAGGCCAAGTGGTGTTGCATTATCAATTCACTCTGGTAGTCCTCGGAAAACATCAGAGATGGACCCTGTTAAGGAAATTAACGTACAGAATTCCTCGCTCGTTTCTGGCTTTGACAATATTTAGTTTAGCTCGCGATCATGAGATTTTATTTTCATGGTAACCTTTTCAATAGCACAAGGATTATAAGAATTTTCTATTTTGCTTCCATTTATTTTTGTATGAAACACGGTCTCATTTAGATATTAATAATAATAATAATAATAATAATAATAATAATAATAATAATAATCAGCTATGCTAATACCCAAGGCACCACCTTAGGCCCAAGTTATCTAGCGACTTATAATGCCTTTAAACAGGTGGCCGAGTTACAATGAGTAGGTGGTGACAAGCCCTTCATGAAACGCGAGCCAACAGCTCTCTACACTAACTATTACCGTTAACCTAGACAAGTTTTTATGGGAAGGGGAAACCGAAGCACTCGGGGGGAAACCCCTTTAACCAGTGAGGAGATAACTTGCAAACTCAACGCAGAAGGAGTAGTTCCGAGTTTTCACCCAGTTCCACAAGTTGGGATCAAGCCCGGCTCCTCTTGCTATTAGAAATAAGAGTTGCGTTTCTTTTTAAAATTTGAGAATTAGACACGTTTTGTGTGGCATTTATCAGACCGAGCGTGGCTGCTCGACCAAGCAAGATAATATTTTAGATGTAGACATTTTGAAAAAGAAGATGTCGCTATTGCCCTATCGTCGTACGTTCATTTTCTTCTCGCATGGACAACGCCGTTACCATGGGCCCCTATGGTAGACCTTTGCTTATTAGGACCTTATGATAGGCTTATGATATTATCTATCCAAATGAGAGACATACTAATGAGTGGTTACGTTACGTTTGGTAATAGAAAGTGTAGGCCCGTGGGGCCGCGTGGCATGAAGGGCTTGACATTACCCTCTTACGTATTGTAACCAGGACACCTAAATTAAAGGCATTAAAAGTGGCTAACTGACTTGGGTCTAAGGTGGTGGCTGGCTGATTTTTATTATTATTATTGTCATTATTATCAAAGTGTGCAAGTTACTATACTTGCCAATGTTAATGATTTACTGAATGCTGCTATCGTGATAGAGCACATAGAAGGCTAGGCTAGGATGGACGATGCAGCCTTTTTCTAGTTTGTTTTTTTCGTGTTTTATATTAAAACGTCGATAGATGGCGGTAGAGTTTTCGTCGAGTGCCAAAGAAATCGATAAGCCTGCTCACCTTCTCCAGTGCTTACTTAGTTCTCGAAGTTTTCAAAAGGGGTCATTGTTTCTACTTTTGAACTTCATTCCCGCCCCAATGAATGCCCTCCCATTCGATTTCAAAAACGATTACATTGACGCACTTTTGTTAATTATGTCACTTTTGTTATTATTAAGATATATGTTTCATTTTTATATCCCAAATGGATACTTATCTCGAACGAGATGTATTATATACTTCTTTTAAAACGTACGGCGTGAAAACCAGCAACGGCGCCAGCTCCATATTCGCTAATGAGGATGGGCTTCTTGTACGTCATGTACGACTCGACCATCTCGTCCGTCAACCTGGAGACGATGGCTTCAGTGTAACCGGACTCTTGATACCAACCGTAGTAACGGTTCCTCATTACAACATCCATAAACTGACCCTGCAAAATCATGTACTTACTTTTAAACAAAAGTAAAAATAACAAAAGAAACGTTGGGAAAACTACGTGGCAGGAACCGCTCAAACGTCACAATGATACTTAAGCTACATAGCTTTGGCACAGGCCGGGATTGGCCTAGAAGTCCAGGAAAAGTAAAAATAACAAAAGAAACGTTGGGAAAACTACGTGGCAGAAGCCGCTTAAACGTCACAATGACACTGAAGCTACATAGCTTTGGCACAGGCCAGGATTAGCACCAACCAAGGATACTTGGGGTACCATGCCTCTTGAACCTTTAGCAGAGCTGGCAATATAGAGTTGATGTGGCGAAATTGAGAATCAACCGCAAGAACACCCCGCGATTTTCCTATTCCGGGCCGCCTTTATACATTTACAGTAAATCCCCTGGGCTAACAGTCATGAGAAGATATTTTGGGTACCCCTTCAATGTTTTAGAAACTCTTTTCATTTCAGAAACTATAAATATTACTAAAACGTCGTGTCCTCAGGCTGTTTATATCGAAAATAGACGAAAGGCTACGGACGGGGGCATTTACTAAAAATATCGCCCTAGGGCTGTAGCCCTACCTAGACCAATTGTATAAAAACAACATATTTTACTAAAAAGACGCACCCATTGGCTGTAGCCCTACCTAGCCCAATTGCAAAAAAAACTATAAATTTTACTAAAAAGACGTGCCCTAGGGCTGTAGCCCTACCTAGCCCAATTGTAAAAATCGATAAATTTTACTAAAATGACGCGCCCTAGGGCTCTAGCCCTACCTAGCCCAATTGTAAAAAAAACTATAAATTTTACTAAAAAGACGCACCCGTGGGCTGTAGCCCTACCTAGCCCAATTTCAAAAATCGATAAATTTTACTAAAATGACGCGCCCTAGGGCTCTAGCCCTACCTAGCCCAATTGTAAAAAAAAAAACTATAAATTTTACTAAAAAGTCGGTTCCTTAGGTGGTTTATATCGATAATAGTCGAAAGCCTACGAACGAGGGCATTGGGCATGTAATAAAAATAATTGCTTAACAAAATCAGCTGAAACCCAGACTCAATTGTTACTTCTGTAATTCATCCCTTGCCGAACAGCAAATTATATATATATATATATGCACAGAGTACAGGACATGGTTCATACTGAACAGTTTGATCCTAAATTTAGTTTAGGCTGCCAGTTATTAAAAATAGACTAACATTGTAAGAGGTAAACGAAATTATATGATCGCCTTAGCGAACTTGTTTTTACTTCCACTTAACTTGAAAGGAGGGAGACGGAACCCAACAAATTAACTCGGGCGGGCCTTGCAGAGGTATCCTGAGGCCCGGGGCAAACTTACTCGCGGGGGCCCCTTCGAATTGCCCCCCCCCCCTTGAGCCCTAAAAACTTACATTTGAATTAAATCCTGATATTTTGGTGCAGTTTGAGCAAAAACTTCCAGGTAGTTTACCCAGCCTCTTTTAGTTAACTATTTTATTTACCGCCTTGTCGATGTTATACCAAGCATTCAAGGCGGCCGATACGGGACGAGTTGGATCCAAGGATTTCGTGTGTGCCACTATCGTCCTAAATATTAAGAATAGTGAAAATATTAACACCATTCGAATCGAGGGGCTAACCGATTTAGAAATCTTGTGTACAAGAATGAAAAAAATCCAAATAAATATTTCTGGATTCTAGAAATCCACAAGAATCATTGGAAATATGAGAAATCTACAAGGATAATTGGGTATATGAGAAATCCACAAGGATAATTGGGTATATGAGAAATCCACAATAAATATTGGAATTATGAAAAATCCACAATAAATATTGGAAATATGAAAAATCCACAATAAATATTGGAAATATGAAAAATCCACAATAAATATTGGAATTATGAAAAATCCGCAATAAATATTGGAAATATGAAAAATCCACAACAAATATTGGAAATATGAAAAATCCACAATAAATATTGGAAATATGAAAAATCCGCAATAAATATTGGAAATATGAGAAATCCGCAATAAATATTGGAAATATGAGAAATCCGCAATAAATATTGGAAATATGAGAGATCCACAATAAATATTGGAAAGACGAATGTTTCTGATTAAGTTGGGCCTAAGGTGGTGCCTCGGGTATTAGACTAGCTGATTATTATTATTCTTACGAATTATAGTAAATAAGAAAAATCCTGATAAACATTTGAAGTCTCGGGAAGTCCCTACAAATATTATAAATATCGATAAGCATTTTGAACATTTCCGGAAATCCAGAAATCCACAAGAGTTATTGGAAATGTTGAGAAATATCGGAAAATCAAGAAATACATTGGAAATATTTGGAAACCATAAATCAGATGTACATTTTTCCCAAGTGGCTAGACCCTCGATTTGAACCCTTTGGTCTCGAAATGGACTAAACCTACTTGAAGTATTTTTCGGCTTTAGGATGCGCCGACTTGGGTTCATTGGCGACTGACCACATAACGACTGAAGGCCTGTTCTTGTCCCGTTGGATCAATTCCTCCATCATTTGCATATGCAAAGACAGCATGTTCTTATCGAATTTGCTAAAACGAAGATCATCAGAATGGCCTGTTACGCTTTAGATAATTTAGAACAACTGGGGTTACTTCAACCCGGCAGCGGGACATTCGTCGATGACCACTATTCCTTGCTCGTCTGCCATGTCCATCATCTCTTCGGAATAGGGGTAATGACTGGTCCTGAAGCTGTTGGCGCCCAGCCACTTGATTAAGTTAAAGTCCTTCACCATAATAGGCAAATCCAAACCCTTCCCTCGAATCTGTTTTGGAAATATATTAAACCATAAACTAGAAGACAACCCTCAGATTTGACTTATTTTTACATTGGCATCTTCGTGTTTTCCGAAGCCAGTGAAGTAGAATGGTTCTCCATTGATCAAAAACTCGGTGTCGGTTACGTTCACAGTTCGAATTCCGAACTTTTGATAGTAGGTGTCGGTCCCACCGAACGAGTGTATTTCCACCTGAAATTCATCGAATTTTGCTTAAAAACTATATTACCTAGAAATGTGAAATTTTCAAGATGTACACTACCGGGGAAGGTCGTTGTTGTTTCTAAATTTCAGCAAAACCGTGACACCTTTCACGGGTTTGAATTTTTTTTTGACGCTAGGTGGTAGATGAAAACTGTCAATGAACATGTTGTAGAGCATACTCGAAAATCATAAACGAAATTAGTTTGGTCGGAATAGGTCAATTTGTCACTGAGATATTAGGTCATGGAAAATAACAAGTTGGTAGTTGGTGGGTTGCGCCAGATAATTATTGCAGCGTTTCGACTTGTAACTCCAGTATCGCGCACGAACGTGTATAGCAGCAGATGGTGGATTTATTGAACCTCATTTAGTATGGTACATTTGTAAATTTTGTAACACTTTAGAAAATAGTTTTTTTTATCACAAAATTAATTACCAATATAAAAAAAGTTTAGCAGTCATACAAACGTTTATTACAATTTAATTAGTTGTGAAAAGGCTTAGGCCACCTATTACCAACTTGTTATTTTTCATAACCTAATATCATAGAAACCAATTTCATTTATGGTTTCGAGTATGCTCTACAACTTGTTCATTGTCAGATTTCGTCTACCATCTAGCGTTAAAAAAATAAAAATTCTAAAACCGTGAAACAACGACCTTCCCCGATAATGTACATCCTGAAAATTTCACATTTCTAGGTAATATAGTTATTGAGCAAAATGCCTGGTGCGATCAAATTAGAACACCCTGTATACATCGTATCCATCCCACGTTACGTTATTCGCTTGAAATATTTGCCTTAACGTGTTTTAGTCCAAATGTAAAAATTACACTACTACTTGTTTATAAAATATATTTTCACGATGTCATAGTTTTAGAAAGTTACAATAATGATAAAATTCACCTCCACATAAGATTAGCAGCATAGGGGATCAATACTTTTCTCGAAAGAGATACGTTGTATACTTCTGACCTCACTAAACTATAGATCGATTTACAATTTTTGACGGACAAAGACGACTTTAAAGGGATAAAATTAATCTGAGGTAACGTGGTGATGGCGTTATTTGTTAGTAGATGGTGCTCTGAGACTGATAGCAACATGACGTCATAATTTTGATTTTCAACGATTGGTTGAAAGTTTTCAGTTTTTAGTGGACAACGGTTTTGTCGAGATTTAAAATACAAAATTATCTTCTCTGATTGGATAATTTAAATTTGTATTATAGTGCGATCTATGGTGGAGAGTGTTAACTACTGTTAAAATTAATTGTTAATTTAAATTACAAAAATTATATATTTTTAATAAGAATTTAAAGTACTATAATTTAGTAATTAGTTAACAACTTTTTAAAAAAGTTTATTTTTCATAAACTTTATAGTGTCGCCATCTACCTCAAACATTATTAAATAGGAAGGTACCTCGGGTGGATTTCGCCCCATTTTGCATATTTCCCTGTAGGCAATATGTGAATGCGTCTATAGTTACTTTTAAGGTGTAAAGGTAGCCAGGGTCTGGACTGGTGGTATAGGGCCACCAGAGATTCGGTTCCACGATGACGAACTTTCCGGAGCAGGCTTTTTGAAAGGCCATGACTTTCCTCTCCCGATCGGTCACCGAGACCACACACTCCACTTCCATGGACAGACGCTGCATCAGGTTTTTGAATTGGCCAGTACCATCGTATTCGACGTCGAAGTTAACGATGCCTAACACACGATGGTTTTATTCGAAATAGCGGGAAATTAAATAAGTGTACACTTGGAATGTGTAAGGCTCCATCATTGCCGCTCCTCGAATTCACCCGGAGAAATGGGCGAGGCTTATGGGCTAACCCTGTTAATTTTTTGTAACTTTTTCTGCCATTAGATGGGGTACGGACTTCCTCAGTATCGCGCTGTATTGCGTAGAATAAAACTCAAATACATTATCTCTAACCAGAGGTAAGTAAGAACCGAGGGGTAAGACACTCTGCGAACTCGGTGTACGCTGCCGTACCTTTGACAGTGCTAAATGGAACTTGCGAACTCTTGAAAATATGTACCTTTAACAGTGCTAAATAATTTATTTATTTTAATAATAATAATCAGCTAGGCTAATACCCAAGGCACCACCCTAGGCCTAAGTCATCGAGTGACTTTTAAAGCCTTTTTAATTCGGGTGGCCGGGTTACAATGCGTAGGAGGGTGGTGGCAAGCCCTGCAAGCCACGCGAGCCAACAGCTCCCTACACTAACTATTACCGTTAACCTCAACAAGTTTTTATGGAAGGGGAAACCGAAGATCTCGGGGGAAAACCCCTTAAACCAGTGGGGAGAGAACTTGCAAACTCAACGCAGAAGGAGTTGTTCCGAGTTTTTACCACAAACTCGGTGTACAGATTAACTGAGACAGTCTTACCCCTCGGTAAGAACCTGCCTCAGAATAAGAAAATTTAAAAAATAAGACGTGTTTAGTGTGAAATTGTTATAAATAATATAAAAACCGAATCTAAAAGGCTCTAAAAGTATCAAGAACAAGGGCTAAAGTGTGATTTAAAACGTCTATTTTATATAAATTTCCTTTTAAAATAATAAGGGGTCTAAATTAAAACAAAGCCCATCGATTTAACTTAAACGGCATTATCATAACAAATGGGTTTAAAAATTGTCAAAACAATTTAGGGTTTTGAGTTGGTTCGACAAGCTTAAGATTCTTTTCAACCATAACTAGACGGTTAATCAAAAATGGCTCTGTACCATTGCGCGAATGAAAATCCCGGCAGTGGGGGTTCCGAAGTGGTATTTATCATGTGATAAATAGTGTGGTAAATAATGTTAAATAATATATTTCCATGAATTATTTACCTACATTAACAATAAAGTTTACGATATTCTAAAGTAAATATATTCCTTTTTCAAATGATTTTCTTGATTTTAACATATTATTATGCAATATAAACCAATATTTTCCATTATTTACCACTATTTACCATTATTGTTATTTTTGGAATGACCTCAGTATTCCTTAGAAATTCCAAGTGTCTGCGTATATTTAACATGTATACTAATAATAGATGATCGGAGTAACAGAGGTTGCGTAGTACCTTACCATTTCCGTTTTCCAATCCAGTAGTGATGTCGATATCTTTAATGTAGAAAGTGTTGGTACTGTAAATCGTGACGCTACGATGAATGCCAGCGTAGTTGAAGAAGTCGAAGTTCACCGTGTATGTGTAGAAATTGGGAGGGTACCTATTAAAGAAAATATCATCAAAAGAACGCGTCGACTTCAGAATGATTGGATTAAGCACTTTTCAGTGTCGTTGAAGTATTTGACAGTTCCTTGAGGTATGGTGTCCGGCGTCAGGGTGTTGTTGACCGCTACCGTCACCCTGTTTAGGGCACCCGGTTTCAGGCTCAGTTGCTGAACTTCAACTTCGAAGGGTAGGTGACCTCCAACGTGCGTCACGGCCAATATACCATTGAAATACTGATGGTAGAGAAAATTGGTAACTTGACTAGAGCTTGTAGAAAAGTCTAACCTTACCACTTGAGCGTAATACTGAACACTGCCAAATCTAAGGATAATGCGATTGCCTCTCCAGGAATCGGGCGCGTAAAACTCCTTCTCGTACCAGACCCAACCGATGAAATCTCTCAAGCTTCTGTCTTGCGTGATATCGTTGAAACTCGATGGTACCGGCATCGGGATCACGGACCCCGACTAAAATAGATTAAGGATATCATCCGTTTCAAACAAGAAGAATAAATACCAATACGACAAGATAAAATAAAAGCCAGAACGTACTTATGTATTAAAGAACCTTAAAGCTAGTATGAATTCGTCGGGTCAAAGATAATGACTTAAAAAACGTTGGCGCGCATTTTTCTAATTGGAACCATTCCCCTACCCCTAATGGTTCTCGAGAAAAAAATTTAATGACCCTGAACTAAAGGTCCTCCTAATTGGCAAATTTCGAATTTAAAAATATTTTATGTATAGAATCTTAATTATACAAAATTCATACTACAAAACCTTTTACTGGCAGATCAGGGATTTGAACCGGGGTCATTCAATAACAAGAGCATCATAGTTTTCCGACCTCCAGATGGCGATGCATGCAGATTTTAGGGCGTGGCCTTTCTGAAATTCTGAGTATGAAAGCAGAAGGCAATCATATGTTCAAGCTTCTAAGGGACCAGAATTGGTTGTTAATAATACCACGATGGTTTATTTTTACTTTATTTTACACTGACGTCAAAAATAACGCCACCCGATATGTAATGTCCTCCGCTCGCTTTTTTTTTAAATTTGAGGCCAAGGCTTAGGGACTCTTTAAATGCTTTCAAAATGAAAACTAAGGCTTACTTTTTTCAAAATAATTACAAATAATTGAAAAAAAAACGTAAAATACCTATAAATACTTATTTCGTCTGTATTCGCGACCGAAACGAGTCAAGGTTGCGCCTAAGATCTAAGATAACAGGCTTCAAAAGTCGCTTGATGACTTAGGCCTAAGGTGGTGCCTTGGGTATTAGCCTAGCTGATTATTATTATTATTATACTCAGCTACAAATTAAAAATGGTAAAGAACGTTTTTTTCTTTAAAGGGGAGCGGCCAAGCTTTTCCTTACCAAAAGATTAACAAGACGTTCAATATACTAACACACGTACCTTTTTTGTGTTGAAAAAATAGCTTTTTACCCAAAAAGTTGAAACGAAAAATAACGCCAAGTGCTTGGGTTTGAATTTTCGCCGCCATCTTAGGGGCTGCCGCCAGCGCCCCTAACCCCGTATGAGCGATTTGCAAACTATCCTAACTTTCAAAATCGCGCAATTTAGGCTTACATTTCTTATAACTGGAACGCGCCGCGCGTGCAAAACAAATTTTTCGCGTCTTCAGCAGCGCGCGCTTTTACGTTGTTTTTCTGTCTCACCGACTTCTCACCAGGTGCCGCGGCGGACGCGCGCTTTTCGATTTCCCGAAATTTCTTTATTATAAATTAACCACTCAATATTTTTTGATTCGGTTTTCGCCATAAATTTTAGTTGTTAATGGGCTATAGGGTTATCTAACTGGTTAAAGCTTGACCGTTCCCCTTTAATAAACTTATCAAAATATAAGCTAAAGATGCAAAAATTACATTAAAATGCAAGTATGATTATTTATGAAGTCAAATTTACGAATAACGATGAGGAAAAACTAATAGCATTTGCTTTAGCCGCTAACTATCTAGGTTTCAATGGTGAACCAAAGGGGGCGTAGCGATAGCTTTCGGTCTAGAATATTTAAATGTAGTTTACATTTACGGCAACAGTTTGAAGTATAAGAATAAAATAAAACAAAAGATATTCAAAGTATAAAATGTTTTTATTTTCGTCACGAGCTAAACCTTTTTAGTAATTTATTTTTGAGCGCTCCCAAATGTCCTCAGAACACAACCACTTTATATATTTAAAAAATATTTTAGATTTCGTAAATTGATATGGATATAACAAGATCTCTTGGGCGACCCTATTTCGATGGCACCCGGGGTCAATTGCCCCTTTGCCCCTCCCTTAATACGGCCCTGTTTAAGGTGGCCGGGTTATACTGCGTGGCATGGTGGTTACAAGTCCTTAATGCCAACAGCCCCCTTACACTCACTATTACCGTTAACCTCCAAAGGTTTTTATGGAAAGGGGAAACCGGAGAACTCGTGGGAAAACATCTTTAACCATACGGTTGCACCTAAGGGTTTAAATTAGGACAGGTATTTTTAATACCAATTTAGCAACTTGAATATCAGCAAAGGTTCGGTTCAGTTAAAATCGATAATAATTTGTTTTTTTTTCTTGGTCATATATTGCTAGTCATACTTACGCTTATAATGTTACTTACGATACACAGTGGCGCATTAACCAATAGACGAAGTACGCTTAAGCCTAGGGCGCCAAGAGGCTAGCCTAATAAACATTTTGTATAGTGGGGTCCACTTCAATGATTACTAGGACACCCTCGTATGATTAAATCGTGATTAGATTAAAAAATAAATCTAATGTACAAAGATTAAACTGATTAAATTTTTGATCATGATTATTAGGACACCCTGTAACAAAGGGGTCTGCCCCTCGGGTTCGAATGCCCTTATAAATGCTCGGGTGTTAGTTAATTCCTCTATTGACGATTGCTAAATAGAAAATGCATCACTGACCTGTCTCAATGGCCTTTCGAACCATTTTTCCCTGAAGCCCACGTCCTGGTCGTCGACTGGCGAAGCCCTAAAGTCCCAAATTCCATCCAACGATTTCGTTTGCCGCGATTCGGAATCTCGCGGATAAAGAATGGCCAAAGCAGACGCCACGAAACCCAACAAGGAAACCAACGCTAACAAGTGCCTCATCGTTTAGAATAAATAGACTTAATCGCCGTTTCTCGTTCGACTCGCGTCTGTCGAATTTTATTTTTTCTCTTAATTTCAATTACTGGACAATAGACATACTTTGGCGAAGCTCCAAAACAAAGATTACGTAAATGAATCTCTATGTAGGTTAGAAACTAAACTCTGTGGAAATAAAAATTATATTTGCGGAAAGATTCATTTTTCTAAGTTGATTTATTTGAAGAGGGTCGCGTTACAGAAATGTGTTTACATAATGATTGCTATCTGGCTTGTCTGCCCGGGCAATAGATACCGTCATCTGTGACGGTGATATTAGCGATCTTCAAATATCTGCATCTCAAGAGTTTGGCCGCGGCTTTAGGTTGTCTGTCTCTCGTAAAAATCCCCTTCTTGTTGCCTACGACCCTGGTGGTTTCTGTTTTGGGCCATTTCATTTATAAACATATTTTTAAAACTTAAACCGTGAATATATTAATTTCTACCATGAACTGTATCAATTTCCTTTGCTGTGGGTTAAGAATGAAGGGGTAGGTACATTTGTTCGAATTTCATTCGTCCGAACCGCCGAAATATTAAATGTTTCAATTGTTCGAATTGGACAACTAGTTTGTTTCATTCGTCCGAATCGGTAGCATCACTTGTCCGAATTCTGTCGCTAAATTAGTATTTCTTATTGCTGTTTTTTTTGGGCCGGATTTTTTTTTGTGCAAGAGTAAAAAATAAAAAACTATATTGTAAATATCGTTGTTAAGTGGGAGATATAGTAAGTGGGAATTGCGTTGAATGTTGTGGATATTTTAGGTTAGGTTCACGTTAATGTTACTATTTTCTTATATTAACAATATTTATAAAAAACAACCAATTCCTAATGTTCGAAAAAACGGACAAACCATTATTAGAACCAATGAAATTCGTCAGTAAAGTTAACATAAATTGAACGACTAAATCACCAACAAAAGTTGTGATAAATGTTTCGGGCAAATGAAATACGTTTTCCGGCATTCGGACATTTGTACCACCGTTCGGACGAATGAAATTCGAACAATTGTACCCAAATCAGAATGAATGGTAACTTTAATCCCGTTTTAAACCAATGAGGAGACACGTGAAAGTGACAACGGCGTAGGTTGTAAAATAATCCGCGTTCCTAGAAAAGCTTCCACTATTTCACCAAATAACCGGCGAAGAAAATTACTTGTAATTCATAGAATAATTCCCGTACAAGAGCGAAGTTCACTAATTATCATTAGGATAGGTGTGTTATAGTAACATTTCAACTTATTTTTGCTTAATAGAAATGATGCGTATTAAAATTTTAACAAAAAAATTGCCGTTTAGCCTTGGAAATAAGAATTACAAAATTTCAAAATGTTGCCGAATAAAATGTCATTTTACTCTCGTTACAAACATAAGGCTATCATAAGGTCACCATAAGCAAATTTCTAGGGCGAATTTTTGACGATCACATACCCGTTATTATAAGTGGTACGTATTAAAAATCTGTACCTCCTAGTGGCTACTTGGATTAATTACGTAATTAATCCAAGATGGCTACGTCCTCAACTTTGCATTTCTGAAATAAATTTCGCGCGGAAGTTTTTAAACTTACAATTGTTTATTATTGTTAGAACCACGCGGGATAAATCTCCGCCGTGAGTCCTTAGCACCATAGCCAAGGCTTATTTACAATTTTATCGCTTTAATCCTCAAAATTAAGACTTATCTTAGCAAAATGATTCGTCAGAAACTAAAACTGGCTATTAGAAATAAGAGTTGCGTTTCTGAAGGTATTTATTTTTTAAATTTTGGATTTAGACGCGTTTTGTGTGGCATTTATCAACCCGAGCGTGGCTGCTCTCCCAAGCAAGATAATATTTTAGATGTAGAAATTTTGAAAAAGATGTCGCTACTGCCTATCCACGTACGTTAATTTTCTTCTCGCATGGACAATGCCGTAAACATGGGCTCCTATGGTAGACCTTTACTTATGAGGACCTTATGATATAGGCTTATGCGTAAAACTATAGTTCATATCTGATTCAATGCTCATACTTCATAATGCAGTTCAATAATCATGGTAGAAAAGAATACATTCACGCTTAAACCACTTACGTTGTATGGTCATGAAATCGGCAAAATTCCAGATAAGTTCGCCTACAAAGTTGCCTTCTTCTCTGAGAGCGTCGAAACCACGGTGGTATTCCATAAGACACTCGGTTTGATAGTCCTCGGTGAACATAAGTGACGGATCCTATGTTGAATAAAATACCACTTCAGTAATAAAAAAGATAATATAGAACTCTGTACCCTAGATTCGAATTCTGAGAGCTTTCTGATGGACGGTTTTGTAACGAAACGATTACCCATTTCCGGAGCGTGACCTCCGAAAAAACCGAATACATCGGGCGATGTATTGTCCTATCACGGCCAACTTTGATGGCCGTGGTCTTATCTATAGTTGGTTACCATGTTAACTACCGAGCTAATTTATTCGGAGTTCCGACAGGAAATGGGTAAACGTTATTGACAGGCATTTATTTCGAATCTCGGTTACGAGGTTTTTATAATAATAATAAATAATAATTAACTAGGCTAATACCCAAGGCACCACCTTAGGCCAAAGTCATCAAGCGACTTTTAAAGGCATTAAGTCAGGAGGCCGGGTTACAATGCCTAGGAGGGTGGTGGTAAGCCCTTCATGCCACGCGAGCCAACAGCTCCCTACACTAACTATTACCAAGAACGTATATATGTATAAGAACGTTGAACCAAAGGCATCGCTTGGGCCATGATTTAATCGGTTTCAGAATAACTCCGCCCTAAAATGCGCGTGCAGCGAGCGCTTGAACGGTTTTAACCTTAAGCGCGCCGCACGCGGTTATTTGGGCGGAGTTATTCTGTAACCGATTGCATCATGGCACCAGGCTCCAATTTGATTTTTCAACGTTCTTATACATATATACGTTCTTGCTATTACCGTTATCTTTGGTACTACGGTCTGTGCACACGCAGTGATTGACGCTCCATCTACTATCAGAAAAGCGAACTATTTGGATGCAATTTCTTTTCCACCCTTTTAACACAAACTCAAATAGTATCTGCTCAGTGCTTTCTGCGCCACAATTAATTTTTTTATCGTTCCAAATACTTGGATTCTACACCGTACCGAGTGATATCCTGGAATGGTATCAGCTCCGTACTCGCTAATCATAACTGGTTTTTTGTAAAGAGCAATCGCCCGACGAAATTCGTCCAAAAATTGACCCACGATGACCTGAGGATAACCAGAATCGCCGTACCAGGCGTAGTATCGGTTGATCATGATGACATCCAAGTATTTTCCCTGTGAAAAACATTTCGTTCAGTAAAAATTGAAATCTCCGAGAACTAGGGTGTATTTTACCGCTTGGTCTTGATTAATATCGGCGCTAATTGCGATAGTTACTGGGCGGGTGGCGTCTAGCTGTTTCGTATGTCGTACCAATGTTCTAATGAAAAAGAAATATCCTGGTAAAATAATGTTTTAACTAATAATTTCTTATTCTTATAACCAAGGCACCACCATAGGCCTAAGCCATCGAGTGACTTCTAATGCCACTATTCGACATGTGTAAAATTATTCTAAAATGCCAATTTATATGAACCTTTTCTAGATTCTATTTTATCCATCATAACCCTCTAATACGTGTTATTGCTCATGGCTGCGAAACGCTAATAGTGTCTGCTAATACGCTACCCATCAGTTTTCGACGGCACCCCAAAGTTAAAGTGTTGGTTGCACGAAATTATTTATTCATTAGAAAGAGCAAACTTTTTATAGTAAGGTAGAAAAAATTTAATCAAAATCGGTTAAGCGGTCTTTAAATTATTATAAAAAGAAGTCGAAATGGTGGAAATCGGGTTTTTCGGCGAAATTCCAGACTTCTAAAATTATTTTCGGCACCCGTGACGTCAGAAAATGCGAAGCGTATCATTGGCTAATTGTCTGTAATACATTTCTTTAAATCTAGGATTAAAAGCAGGTTGATTTAACACCCAGGAAAAAAATCTACGAAGTAGAAAAATGATATGAAACTGAAGGTTCCTCGCGTATAAACAACGTTGGGTCGCGAAGCGCGCGCGTAAAAATAATATTTTTTATTTCGATAATAAGCCTAAAATTATGATTAAAAATCTCGGACCGCTTGCAAACTTCTACAAGTAAACAGAATCCCTCCAATTCAGTTCCTTCTACTTGAGGAATAAAACTACAGCTTCGATTTGCTCGTGCTATGGAGGATAAAAATTCGCGCAAATTTCCGAATTTTGGGGAGCGAAAAAGGTCAGTTTCGTACACAAAATTAGTACACTTAGGCTTGAAAATTGGTTTCGACAATGATATTTTTGGAAAGAGAATTTCCAGGGCTACAAAACAAGGCATCATTCGTTCGATTTTATTACTCTCGAATTTTCGTGCAACCAACACTTTAAGGTGAAACCAAAGAGCTCGGGGAAACCCTTTAGCCAGTGGGGAGATAACTTGCAAAGTCAACGCGGAAGGTGTTGCCCCGTGTTTCCATCCAGTGTCACAAGCTGTAATCAGCTCAGCTCGTCTTGCTGCCAGGCGAAAGTACTAACCAGTGATTACGGTTATAATTAGAAGGTTTTCGTCGTATGTTTACTTGAAGTAAGCTCCCGCGTCCTTCTGGGCCGATTGTGGTTCATTGGCGATGGACCACATTACCACCGATGGACGATTTTTGTCTCTGGACACCAATTCCGTCATCACTTGCATATGAGCCGCCAAGAGTGTCTTGTCGAACTTGCTGCGTGTTAATATAATCTTTTATTACGATTGAGATGTGGTTATATTAGAAGTAAAGAATGCATTTCATACAGAGAAGTACCGATCACCAATGCTTGAAAAGTGTACCCTCACAGGCTCCCGCTGATTTTTTAAAATAGTTTTATTACAGTGGGAAAAATATGATGAATACCTGTTACACTTTTATGGTCTAGAAAGATACTTCTCTCGTAATACCATAAGTGTATAATATTGTTACAAAAGTGTGACGCTTCCTATTCATCACATGCAAAAGCTTTACCGAGAGCTATTCACAAGACAGACTGCATTACGGGGTCGTCGCCGTTTTGCGTCCGCTTGCTAACGACAGCGCCTCGCTAGGGGGAGATTTTCTTCTTGTGATGACGTCACTCTGTTAAAATATTCCCCAAAACTTATGGAACAATATTATAGACTTATGGTAATACGTATTATATGCTTCTGGTTACGATTAATGGCTAATATCGTACGATAGGCCAACAGCGGGACATTCGTCGATGACCACTATTCCTTGTTCGTCTGCCATGTCCATCAATTCTTCGGAGTAGGGGTAATGGGAGGTCCTGAAACTGTTGGCGCCGATCCATTTGATCAAATTGAAGTCCTTCAAAATGATGGGCCAGTCTAAGCCTTTTCCTCGAATCTGCGTTTCACAAACCAGAACCAGTTTCAGACCTAAGCTAGCGGTTCATCAAAATGTACTGGGAAAGTCGGTTATTACGTCGGCATCTTCGTGTTTTCCAAAACCGGTGAAATAGAATGGTTTGCCATTGATCAAAAATTGGCTGGTGGTGACCTTGATCGTCCTTATACCGAATCTTTCGTAGTGGACGTCCGAAGTGGAGTTCACATCATTTTGGGATAGTTGAACCTTAATGCAACAAAGCGCGTTTCACAATTAATTATACAGGGTGTCCATTTTTAATCGAAAAAGTGATTTTTATCAATAACCGTTCTAGTTAGAATTTTTCATTTTTTTGTCATTCCCGGGGGCCATTGTTGTACATAATGTTTATCGATTTTAAAATAATATTTTAAAATTTTGAAAAAATAAATTTTGATGTATTGGAGCTCGTCAAATTTGGCCAATGAGAAAAATGTAGAGCGACGTCGAAAACATAAGAATAACGTTTGGTCGTTGAAAACACAATCATTTTTCACGAAATTACACGCGTTTGAAAATTGTATTAACGGGTAAACAAAATAATTGGAAAAATCAAAAACTAGAATCTTTTGGATGCAGTGGAAGTCGTAAGACAATATTATTATGAGGATTAAGTAAATATTATTTTTATTTATTTAATGCAAGATTCTAAATTTCTAACTCTCATTTAAATGCTATATTACCATAATACATTTTCGTTCAGTAAATACTCGGGGAACCTTCAAGATATCACGTATCTATTTTCGGGGATATTGTTTTTGGACTTTCGGTTATTTTTCATTAAATTTTATAAAAATTATATTTAGTTTGGTCTAACAACAATATTGTGTTACGACTTCCACTGCATCCAAAAGATTCTAGTTTTTGATTTTTCCAATTATTTTGTTTACCCGTTAATACAATTTTCAAACGCGTGTAATTTCGTGAAAAATGATTGTGTTTTCAACGACCAAACGTTATTCTTACGTTTTCGACGTCGCTCTACATTTTTCTCATTGACAAAATTTGACGAGCTCCAATACATCAAAATTTATTTTTTCAAAATTTTAAAATATTATTTTAAAATCGATAAAGATTATGTACAACAATGGCCCCCGGTACTGACAATTCACAGAAAAAAATTATATATTCTAACTTCAACGGATATTGAGAAAAATCACTTTTTCGATTAAAAATGGACACCCTGTATAATAAATTTCTAACGAGAGAAGCATCCTTTTAGACTATAAAAAGTTAAAAACCAAACACCCTAGCAAGCTTGAAGCAGTTTCCATTGACGCGATTTCCCCAATAAAACCGTGACTTAAAAGGGAATATAACCTCGGGTATTTGGTGCGGATCACCAACGTTTGCAGCTCTGGCCGCTCTTGCCTTTTAAAATATTTGGCGCCACTGTACAGGGAAATTTGAAAAATTGATGGGGTCTTCCATAAAAATTGATTTGCAGGTTATATTCCATAAAGAACGTGTTGGAGGTTCTATTCCCTTTAAATAGTTCGGGAACTTTAGGGTTTAACTTCGGACAAAATGCTACCGGAATGAAAATTTGCAGGCACCTTCAATAAGTCATAATACAATAAAAATTGAGATATTATTGGTTTAATTTAAAAACAACGATAGTTCAAATGTAAAAGATTTTTTATCAAAATAAATTTAAATTTATTTATTTTAATAAAAAATCATGTACACTTGAATTATCGTTGTTTGTAAATTAAACCAATATTTCCGTGCAAATTTCGCTTAAAAACGCTCTAAATATGGAGACATTAGCCAAAACCAATTTTTATGCGCCTATTTTCCGACATAAAAAATTGTACTCACAAGTTAACAATCAAATGATTGTTTCATTAATTCATATTCACAATAATGAGGCATAACATAGATATAGCAAAAATACGGTTTATTTATACTCTCTTAAATACTACAAACACTGTAATTCGTTGTGGCAAATCTAACCGACGTTGTTGCTGACCTCCGCCAACTCCCCCTTAAAAAAAGAAACTTTTCCGGAACTCCCGAGGCGATAGGTGGCGCAACTCTCTACTTTAACTATTCCTAAGGGCTTGGCACCATCTTTGGGCCTTACAATGGAGATATTAGCCAAAACCCATTTTTGAGTGCCTATTTTCCACCATAAAAAAATTGTGCTCAAAATTTCACAAACCAAATTATGGGAACACACTTTCCTAGGAAAGTTGTGGCACACCTTCTTTCTTGGAACTTTCTTCTTGAGATTTCAAGAGGGACGGTATATTGCAGTCCCCTCGTTGCGATTGGATCTCGTTAAGTCACAGAATAACACCACACTAGCGTGAAGGTTTAATCGCCATCTATGCGACCCAGAAGTAGCTAGTTCAATTTATTTCAGCTCAGTTTGGTTATTCATGTTTTGTTTAGTTAAGCTTATTTTAGCCCCAAAACGTTCACTCCATCTATGTAATGCTGACAAGCTAATTCAGTTCTATTTGGTTTCTTTCACATTAAGTTATTATTATTTGTAGCTCCATAAACGTTGTCGCCATCGAACAAAAATGCATTGTTGTCATATGCACCAATATTAAAATATATTTTCTTTGCCTAACTGATAGTGATTAATTGTCTGGTGGTTAATGGCTAAAGTCACTATGAAATTTACTTTCAAAAAATGTCACTGGTTTCAGTGACTTAAAAGATGGTGATGGAAATTTAATTACAGAGTTCATGGAAGATTCATGGTGTCAGGAGGACTCTAAAAATAAAATGTATAAATTAGTTAACGTATGGCGAGAGGAGAGGCCTGAATGCCATTTTGTGTTATGAATGGATAAATCTTTAAAAAAACGCACCTTTATTTCTACTTCACGGTGGGGAAAAGAAATAAATATTCACCTATAGGCTTCGTGCGTAGTTTAAATTTTGGTTAAAAGTATCGCCTCCTACCGAGCGAGTTTTAAATTTAATATATGAAAGCTGTATGGTCGTTCAAAATTATCTCTGCGCAACAGCTGAAAGATGATCAACCAAAAAACATGTTTACTATTTCTTCATATATTTAGTTTATGGATATTAAGGCAGATGGCGCTATATTTCCTACATTCGAAGCCTATATTATGTGCTTAATTGTTCCACAAATTAAATAAAACATTACCCCTACTACTACCTCCTGTAATCCCAAGCGTCTGGGAGGCAGAATTTGTGGGTGGCCGTGTGAGGACGACCACCAATCCCCCAACGGGTGGTTGGAATACTTCCGCTACGGGTGTCCCCACCCCTGTCCCCACGTGTCCCCCCGTTGGCGTGGCCGTTACACATATCTCACCCTTATTAATCAGTTATTGTGTGCTGGTGTCTAAGGCCATGGGTCGACACCGATGTGTGGATGTCAAAAAAAAACCTCTGCTACTACACACAGGGCAACCTGGATTGCCCTCAATCTTTGACCCCTTTAGGTAACTTCTGGAGTCACGCAGTGCTCATGGGCAATCCAACGAATAACAGCCTCAATTTGAACTGTAAGTATCAAATGCTTTAGAATATATAATAATTAATAAGTAAATAAAATCTTATTACCTGACGGGACCGGATTATGAACTTTTCTATCTAAGACAGAAGTTATGCCTATAAACGGCAAGCAAATGATAACATAACGACCCTTTTGTTATATCAAGACATCTAAACCTGGATTTCACAATGCCATTGCGATGATGTGAAATAATATCTATAATATACTATTAACGGTTTTACAATTATCTTGTAATCATTGAAAACTTTATCTTGTTTACCTCTTTTAAATGTTCGGACACCTAATAATGTGTTTGATTTGTTTTCATTCTTTGTTAATATTCTAGCCGAATTAAAGTATCAATTGAACATTTATCGAGTAGTTGCCTTTATGATCTAAATATTCTAGGCTGTTGACCGTTGGCTCTTACATATTAATGTGCGTGCGGTTTAAAGCTCCACCTTAGAAATTATGTCTGAAAATATGCAGAATTGTATGATATTGTCCAGGTATACAAATTTCATGAAACATCCCTTAGAATTCTGAACATGCTCCTCTTGTAATGGATACGAAATCAAGTGACGAAACTTTTGATTAATAATGGTTGTCACACTTGCTATCGCTCGACTCTTACCATTTTCATAATTGGATGCCACTACTCTTTGGAATGCTCCAGAGCCATAGAAAAGAAGAGGAGCAGCCTAAACTTCTTGTTCTACAGTGACTACATACATGTTGACCGTCTCTTTTTGTGTTCTTGCGAAGCCTTAAATCATCAATAAGTAAACGAATATCATGCTTATGCATCCTAAACTGCAGAAGAAACTTTTTATCGAACATGTCAAATTCATAACGGCATGTTCTTTTATAAATTTCTTCTCTATTTTCAATAGCAGCAGGCTACCAAAAATGAAGCTAGATATGAACTGAGACTAAACTGAGCTAGTTAAAATTAACTGAAACTACAAAAACAAAACTGAGCTGAACTAGCCCCTTCTATGTCGCATAGATGGCGATTAAATCTTCACGCTCGGGTATCGTCATTCTGTGACGTAACGAGAACCAATCAGAACGAGGGGGTCGCAATTATACGGTCCCTTTTGACGTAACGCGACATATGACGGCGCGCCGAATGAAATCTCACGAAGAAAGTTCAAAGAAAGAATTCGTGTCACAACTTGCCTAGGAAAATATGTTCCCATCATTTGGTTGTGAGCACAATTTTTTATAGCGGAAAATAGGCGAACAAAAATGGGTTTAGAGCGTTTTTAAGCGAAACTTGCACGGAAATATTGGTTTTATTAATATAAAAATTATAATTCAAGTGTACAGGATTTTTTTTTAAATAAATAATAAATTATTTTAATAAAAAATCTTGAACAATAGTTCTTTTTATAAATTCAGCTACGCTTGCCGAACTTGTTTTTATGTTGCTCTTACGTCACGATGTCATAGCTTTATTTGAATAGATTTGACACGCGCGGTTTGCACGCGTACGTGAAAATCCTAGGTTTCTGGCGCTCTGAGCGCGCGCTCGTTTTATTACCAAAGTTAAAGTTATGACATAGCTACATTCAAACAAGAAGGCCACGTTAATTCATAAAAACACCTGTTAAACCAATAATACATAAAATTTTATTGTATTTACGGTTATAATATTACGAAAAATAGGGCCCGGCTATTTTCTACAAAAACGGTTCTATGAAGTATTTTGGTACGAGGCATTGTTTTGGCGCAATCGCAGTTCGAACGTTGTACCTGAAACGCGTTTTACCAAAAATAAATAGGGGGAGAAAGTCTGGCACTTGGGTCCAGCCGCACGACGTCTTATTTGAGGGGTAAAAATTTTGGGCTTCGGAAATGACTTCCCCCTCGCCTCTTTACAGGGACACAAAGGTATCGGTTGTACTCCGCCACGATGAAAAATAGTTCTCTATAAAATACGTGAATATTAAACTTTTGCTTTCGATAATTTGGTTAATTTAGTTCCTAAATAAAGTAAATATATCATAGAAACTAAAATGCGACATTTTAAAAATAAAAACATGACTTTTGAAAAGAAATAAACCGTAACTAGAATAACACTCGCTTAAATCGTGGAGAGCGTGGCGCCATCTAAGAGCAGAGATCGGGACTAATTGGTAAATCTACGATGTTAAGGCCTAACAATTTTCAAGTTTAACTGAAATAATAGCTATAGCTACGAGCTTTTTTTGTTTATTTTACAATTGATATAGTAATTATTAATTAAAATCAACCGTTTTCGAAGGAAATAATGGTCAGCATTTGTCAGAGAGACTATTTGAAATCGCGAGGCGGTGACATGGTTGCCAGGGAATAAAATTCAAAATTTTCATCTTGAGCGCGGACCGGAATACCACAAATGCACTACTTCGCGCGTAATGCGCTATCCTTATTGGTTAGAAATATCACGTGATCACTAGCTCTTCAAAAAGGGTGTCAAGCATGGTGGAAGGTAAAATCTGAAGGCAGTGATAGACTTTCTCCCCATATTTACTTTTGGTTTTACTAAAAACGGATTTTGAAAATCAACGGGCACCTGCTCGGGTACATTTTTCAAGCGAAGAACATTAGCAACAGAGCAAGATAAATACTTCTCTCTACTTCTGAAATAACTACAAAATGTAAATGTCCATTCTTACCTTCATGGTGTAGAGATAACCTGGTTCCGGGTTCATAGTGAAAGGCCACCATATCTTGGCATTGGGGATTCGCAGTTGACCCGAACAAGTATTTCCGACGGCAACTGGGTTTTGATTCTTGTCCAGAATGGTCACGGTGCAAGGACAAGACGCCGAAGCGTTCACCGCGTACTGAATGACGCCTTTGAAAAGTTTCCAAAGTTTCCAGTAATATCAGAAGTAACATAAGTATGACACTTCCTATTCACCCATTGCAATTTTTTTATGATAGTTTGTTTCGCCAATGACAACGTAAACCATTTCGTACCGAGGACTGACAACTTTCCGCGAACTGCTCCTAGTATTTGGAGGATGCCCTACAATCTCCGCTGGTCGCCGGCAGCCTTTTGGACTGACCAGCCAAGGCTAATTGAAAATTGAAATGCTTTCAAAACTGTAAATAACGCTTACGTTTGGAAAATAATGATATAATATTGAATCGGAAGATAAAAATAACACTGGCTCCATTTCAGAAGTTAGTTATTTTAGAATTTCAAACCTAAACGCGTGTACGGTCGTATTCCTCGCCATCAAACTAACCAACTATTTTGCCAACGGAAAGAGTAGGAATGGACGAGTTTCCTGTTCGGAAACTTCCTATTTCGCAATCACTCCACGCCGACTATCATTAACCGAATTCGTTCTGTGTCATACTTATGTTTTTTATGTAACTTATGGTAATATGAAGAAAATATCTAGCATCACCCACCAGTGGTACCGTTGTCTATGTCGGTCTTTATAACGACATCTTTCACGTAAACTCGTGGTGTTCGATAAAGAATGACGCTTCGGTGGATACCAGCGTAGTTGAAAAAGTCAAAGTTGACGCTGTATTCGTAAAAATTCGAAGGATACCTAAAACATTAATCGTAATTATTAATTATAATTTTCATTGGATGTCAAATTTCTTTATTCCTTTCCTCTTATCGTGGTAGTAAGTGACCTTCCCTTGCGGTATCGTTTCTGGAGTTAGAGTATTATTAACGACCACAGTGAGAATATTAGGCTTGTCGAATACCAAGTACTCGTTAGCTTCGGCCTCAAAGGGTAAGTGTCCTCCACGGTGCGTTACTAACAAATTTCCGTTTAAGTACTACAACCAACGAGACATATAATAAGTCGTATATAACGTGTATAATTAAGACAGTGTCATAGGCGTTCATACCACTTGGGCGAAGTAATGAACGGATCCAAATCGTAAGACTATCCTCGATGGAGTCCATTCCGCTGGGGCGAAGAACTGTTTATCGTACCAAGCCCAACCTATAAAGTCCCTGATTGTCCGATTTTGAGTGATGTCGTTGTAACTGGCAGGCACGGCCATCGGGATAACCTCCCCGGTCTAACAACGGATACCATCAGCGTCTACCGAACGTAAGAGATACGGTACCAAATACCTGAGAAAGCGGTTGCTTGTACCATCCTTCGCGGAAGCCTTGATCCTGGTCGTGGATGATGGACGTTCGGAAGTTCCAAACCCCGTCTAGTTTCTTAGTTTGCCTGCCCTCGGAATCGCGGGGGTAAAGAATCCCATGGACGCCCTGGATTACCAAGTAGAGGGCAACCACCGATTTCAGTACGCTGCTGTTCATTTTCTTCTCTATTAGACAAGTGAATCCGAACCGATTTTGACTCACAGTCAAGAGGTTATTTTATCGCGTGAGCCTATTTATCTCGACACTTTGCGTACTGTACGTGTTTCCGGCAAATCAGTTTCTCGACAAAGGACAAATAGCCGCTTCAAGGAGCGCCCTGATATTAAAACTATCTATCGAAAGCAAACCTGAGTAATCATCCAGACTCCGGCGTCATTATCGGAACTCAACTTTAACACATCATCGATACACGAAGAGTACAGGTTAAGTTATATATAAAATAATAAAAACGAGTTTTGTTTGTGCATGTAGTGGTAATATTAAATCAAGAGCATACGAAATAAACCAACACCTATATGAACCTGTTAAAATTGGCTAACGAACCTAAATTTATTAGCGTATACCTCGGAATACAAAGCGGTCGAAATTCCTAGCATCACTCTAATGTGTAAGATTGATTGTTTTGATTTATTAGACATTTGATTAACTAATATAACTTTTTATTACGGGGAACTATTACATTGCGACGCGATCTTTGGGCCAGGTGGCGGTAGGTTTTCTGTCAGGTTGTCTTCGTTTCTAGAGTGTAATAGTCGTCTACTTTATTATCTGGTAGGGGCTGTATATACACTATTGATATTATAGATCAGATTAAGGACTAGGCCTACTAGGCACTGGCCTATGGGCCCCCACCAACAGAAGGCCCCCACCAACAGAAGGCCCCCCACCACTGATGAAATCAATGGATTTTTCTTCGGGACACGCGAGTTTTGCGTTTTTACGCTTTCCTTACATAGGCCCCCACTAAATCTGCCTATAGGGCCCCACATTCAGTAAATCCGGAACTTTTCAGATTTACAGAGATTATGAGAGATATTGATTATTCGTGAAAGAAAACTATCGCTACGCCCCCTTTCGTTCGCCATTGAAACCTAGATAGGTAGCGGCTAAAGCGGACGCTATTAGTTTTTCCTCACCGTTATTCGTAAATTTGACTTGCATTTTAATATAATTTTTTACCGTTTGCTTATATTTGAATAAGTTTATTTAAGAAAAACCGTTCTTATGACTTTTAATTTGTCCGCAGCAGACGCTAGATCATAGGCGCAATCTCGGAAAAGCTAGTGCCGTTACACCACCTCAACTCGTTTCGATCGCGAATAAGTGTTCAAAACCTTACATAATGCTAAATCTATTTAATTAGTTGCGCGGAATTACGGCGACAGTGAATTATCTCGGTCTAAATACGATTTGCCAGTTTCCGGGGAACAATTGGGAAAAGCGCGACAAGCCCATTAAAATGTCAATCTTTTAATTGAATTAGGGAGCGAACTTTCCAACTTGTTCGCGGCTTCATAACACATAAAAGATAAGGCCACTCCAACAAATCTCCAAACTTTGTCGGCGAAGGTCCAACTGGCTCGACGGACCGGGTGAAAAAGACATCGAGAATGGGAAGGTTTCGGAAGGAGCTGTTAAAGAGCTTGTCGCCAACACAAGAGAACTCAATTTTAGGATCGCCAAGGGAGAACTTTCTTTCTGCGGCCGCATTGTAAAGAGATTTTCTGTTTGTCCATCGCCATCTGGGGAGACAATTCTATTAGCCTTGTCGCCGCTCTTCCAAGTCGAAATTTCGGAATAAACCGCGGTAAATTTAATACCTTCGGGATTCAAACATAAGTCTATAGTTATATTCTATAAGTGTGCCAATTAGTCCGAAATCTTACTGTTGACGTTGTGTGGAGTCAACACCGTTTTACATTAGGCATATACATTTAATAAATATTAAAACTTTTAGCCATGGTTTATTATAAATTGTTAAATTTTAAAAAAGCTGCTACTTCATGACTTAGAAAAAAATACTTTATTTTATTCGGAGCTTTCGGATCGAGTAGAGGTCGGGGACGGTTAATCATTATCCATGTTTAAATTGATTTTTTTCGGGAAAAAAATGTAAACAAAGAAATTTACCGGTTAATATTTCGGAAAATGATTAAAAAACATGTATTATTCGTCAAATTTGAGCTTTTTATCGAAAAAAACGTCGTTTTTCCGATTAATTTTCCAAATTTATCAAAACATTAATAGGATAATACAGAAATAGAAATTACTTGATCAAAACATTTTTCGAATAATTTTGAGAGCTTTATCTATTGAATAAAAGTTAACCATCCTCGACCTCTAGGACCGTTTTCCTTCTTCAGCGAGTGACTGTTACAGTGATTCCTTAACACGAAATATTTTTGGTTTTGTATTCGTGTTAAGGAATCACTTGTAACAGTCACTCGCTGAAGAAGGACCACGGTCCGTAAGCTCCGAATAAAATAAAGTTTTTTCCAAGTCATGAAGTAGCAGCTTTTTTAAAATTTAACAATATATACATTTCATCTCTAACCCTCATTCTAACCTTTTTAATGTAATAATAATAATAATAATAATCAGCTAGGCTAATACCCAAGGCATCACCTTAGGCCCGAGTCATCTAGCGTTGATCTTGTTCATACCAACGACAATCAGACAAAGGCTTAAATGACTACACAGTGCTCGGATAAAGGCTTTAAGTACACTTGATGTAGATCCAAATCTCTACGGAGAAAGGTCGAGTATTCATAATTTTATTGATTTACTATCAGAAGTACTTAACTTAATATAATATGAAATAAAAGGTATATTTCCCACACTGGAGGCATTTTCCTAATGCGTTTTCATCGTTTTCATTTTTGCGAATCATTTTCAATATCTTTAGTTAATTGGATTTTGTTTTTAGCAATAACTAGCGAAATTGGGCTCAGTTCATATGGAAAATCGGCCGTTTTCTGATGTAAAATGTAAGGCCATGTCAAACCAATTTTCACCGTAGCTTCAGGCAAAATTACCACACGGAATTATTATTCACGACGAACTCCGAGTGAATAAAAATATTTCAAGTTAATAATATTGATAATTTTATTATTGAACTTCTCAATTCACCACGATTTTTAAAGTATTTATTTTTAAAGCACGTTCAGTAGTCGACAATTTCGACCGACTAAAAATGCCACATTGTCGAATTGATAACTCGAAAACTAATTAAAATAGGCACACTAAATTAATAACGAGATACATATAGATTGTAGAGAGTAACTTTGAAATTTTGAGCGGAGAATTCAAAAAGGATAATTAAATGAAATTTTTTTAAAGTTATGAATCTCGCAAAAAGTTGGTTCTGTGAAGTAAAAGGTTTCTAGTCTTCAAGATAGGGACGAGAGATAAGTTATCGGAGTACTTACCGGGTAAAACATACCAAAAAAAAACCGAAAATCGTCTAAGAATTTTAGCTTTTATGATATAGCAACGCGAATCTAATCTTATTTTGCTTCAAAAGTGACATATGGTAGTGTTTCACTCGTAGGAAAATGATAATTTCATAAATAAGTAGTAAGAAAGGCCAAGACTTCAAGCAACGATATGCACAAATCAAAAAAGCTGATTGTTGGATATTTTCGCCCTTAAAATAAACATTTAATATTAATTATACTTAACTAAAAACCCATTTCATGCATGTGAAAAATGAAAACGGATTTACCATGGATCATGGTTAAATTGGTAAAAATAATACTATAGCTCTAAAAACATTAAATGCAAAGTTAGTTTCCAAAATAATAATATTATACACCCTAGAAAAATCGCGCTAATCAAAATATAATTAACTACTTTTTCTGATTAGTGATCAATAGCATGGCGCAAAACGCTGAATATAGGAGATTTTCATCACTAAATCAAATATTTTAATTTATTTAACAAAAAAATTTGTATTTATTAAATTTAAAGAAAAATAATACTGTTTGATATATTTTTCTTAGAACGTTGGTTTTTCCATCTGAAGATAGGATGTTCCAAACATCTTAATATTCTACGTATACCCGGCAAGAAATAAACCAGAGCTAGAAAATATCAAAAAAAAATTAATTTCGGGTATATCTCTAACACAGTCGTGAAAGACTTGCTAATATTCCCCCAAATAAAGATGAACCACAAATAGAGGAAAAATTCCGGAAATGAAAATGAATATTAGATGATCAATTTGCAACAACGGTAGTCTTGATTGAAATAAAGTACGTAGGATGAAGCCCCAAATCATCATATTTTCATATGCAAAAACATGTTTTAAGCGAAAAACTTAACTCAATTTTATATAAAATAAGATTTTTTTTTCTTTTATCTGAAATAAGTAATGGCAAAATTCCCAAAAATTGTGCTGTACATTCAATGTAAGATAATATATCGAAATATTCCCTTCTTAATTTTTGATATTTAATGTAAATTTTATTACATCCCAAAAAAATTGCAGCTCTGAAGGCTCAATTTGGTACCCCTAGCTAATTTCCATAAAGTCGTGGTTTTTACATTAGAATGTAACCAAATTACATTACTATCTATTGTATTATGGGATTCTACTCAAAATTCTGCTCATGAATGAGTACAAAATCCATTTAGTTAAAAACTATTTCGTGGAGGGTTACCCTTATTAAGTCGATCGCGCCAAACGACTACCTCGAAAAAATAAATGAATTCCATTTTATTGTATAGCTTGGGTCAGGAATCCATACCTCTACTTGGAATGCTTATCGCGGCAGATTTTCGTCTCGATGTGGCTGATGGTTTTTTTGACGTCACTATGTTAACAACAACGTTAGAGGGGAGCGGGCGCAGAGGAGATTTTTTCTCTCGTGGGCGGGGCCAAAGCCGTCAGAGTGATCTTGCGATACGCCAGGATAGGCATTCCAAGTAGAGGTATGGATTCCTGATAATATCTATAAAATCAGTAATATTGGAGGGTACTTATTACCTCTGCCTATGATAACTACGCGCGGTGCGAGAACCAGAGTGGCGATGAGAACGACCGGTGGAATCCCCGCATTGGCCTTGTATTAAAAAGACCTTAAATGGGTCGACACCGGGTCTTGTCGCCGAGTCAAGTGTGATGTCAGACAAGCCACTACTTAGTAAGTAGGAATACTCACTATAGCCAGCCAAAGACCTAATTCCTCCCGCTGGCCTCACGGTGCCTCTGCCAAATTGAGTGACCACACTGTTGAATAAGTGATTGCGCGATATTAAACTTAAATAAAATGTAAGCTTAAAACTAATTCAAACTGTTCAAATAATAATAAACCTAAAATTTGTATCTTAAGCTAAATATCTCAAATATTGTAAACCAAAACGATTTGTATTTTTGATTGTATATTTCTTTCCGGTATTTCTTTGCGCATCTTAATCCCTTCTTCGCGTTCTGGACAAACCCCAAAAGTTTTTCTGGTAACTTCCTAGTGACGTGCGTAGGACAGTCCGTTGATGCCTTATTGGCGCCACTTTCACCCCTTTATTGTTGTGAGTTTTCCTCGGGGATCCAGAGAGCTGAGAAGGGTAGAATAAAACCGATTCTCAACGAGAAAGGTAAAAAATAAATCTTTCTTTTCAACAACCAAAAAACTTTGTCTTCATTGGGACCTAAAACTTAGGTTTAGTTAGATAATTTAAAATATTATAAAGTACGTTGTTTGTTTTCAGTCCGGGCTAATGTACTGAGCCAGAACTAGCTCTAACAAATCAAAAAATAGGAGAAGAAAAAAAACCCTTCACTTCACGCACCTTTTACTCCATGGTTCGGGGTTAGTGACCAGAAACGTGTCGCTAACTATCAACTGTCGAAGAACTTAATGGAATAAACGTGGAATGAATAGGGTAGAAATCCGCGCCATAATTTGGTCCTGCCAAAATGTTCCCAAAGCCACTTAACGCCTTGCCTTTTAACCTCTGTTAATATGGTAATTTCGGAAATATTGGTTTAATTTTCGATTAAACCGGCGAGTAGAACAAATGGTAATGGGCAACTATAAGCGAATTTAGGAGTTCCATCGACGAAAGGAGAGTTGAGGTAGAAAAGGTAAGGTATCGCCGTCGTCAAACATTAACGAGAGATAAGTTCCAATTGATGGATTCGTTACTACTGGAGCGCGTCCCAGAGTGTCCTAGAGTGTGGTATCCGAGGTACAGGGATTAGTTTCCCAATAGATGAAACGACGGACTATATCCTCTTATGGTTCGGATACCGGCCCGGCTAGCTTTTCACGCGAAACGATTATTAATTCCCACTAAGCCAAACTGTAATTGGTTTTCCTCTAGATGTTTCCCGAATAAGTGACTAGCTATACGTCTCTTTCCGACTTGGCCGACGAGCCCGAAGTCTCGAAATCGCGAAGCAGATATATATAGTACGCTTCCTCGAAACTGAAGACCGAAAAATTTAATCAGATCGGCCAGTTTCGAATCCGTTTAAATCCGAGAGACACCTGACGCGGAGGGGGGACTCGTTATAGTCGTCGAAGCGGATACCTCATTTTCGAAACTTTATCCAAACTTTCTCTGGGACCGTTATCGAAATGTAAACTTAAAGAGTTTCTTACAAATAGTTTAAAAAAATCTTTTTATAAACTGAAACTCATTTTGGAAAGCTACTGAACCTCGTTTCTTTGGGTAAATAACTGGACCTTGTCTTTTTTTGGTAAACAACTGGACCTTGTCTTTTTTTGGTAAACAACTGGGCCTTGTTTTATTGGGTAAACAAGTGGACCTTGTTTTATTGGGTAAACAACTGATTCTTGTTTTATTGGGTAAAAAACCGATTCTTGTTTTATTGGGGAAAAAACCGATTCTTGTTTTATTGGGGAAAAAACCGATTCTTGTTTTATTGGGGAAAAAACCGATTCTTGTTTTATTGGGGAAAAAACCGATTCTTGTTTTATTGGGTAAACAACTGGACCTTGTCTTTTTGGTAAACAACTGGATCTTGTTTTATTGGGTAAACAACTGATTCTTGTTTTATTGGGTAAAAACCGATTCTTGTTTTATTGGGTAAACAACTGGACCTTGTCTTTTTGGTAAACAACTGGATCTTGTTTTATTGGGTAAACAACTGGACCTTGTTTTATTGGGTAAACCACTGGACCTTGTCTTTTTGGTAAACAACTAGACCTTGTGTTATTGGGTAAACAACTGATTCTTGTTTTATTGGGTAAACAACCGATTCTTGTTTTATTGGGTAAACAACTGGACCTTGTCTTTTGGGTAAAGAACTGGACATTGTCTTTTGGGTAAACAACTGGATCTTGTTTTATATGGTAAACAACTGGATCTTGTCTTTTTGGTAAACAACTGGATCTTGTTTTATATGGTAAACAACTGGATCTTGTTTTATTGGGTAAACAACTGGGCCTTGTCTTATTGGGTAAACAACTGGGCCTTGTTTTATTGGGTAAACAACTGGACCTTGTCTTATTGGGTAAACAACTCGACCTTGTTTTATTGGGTTCGCAACTGGACCTTATCTTTTTAGTTTTTCTTAGGGTGATCATTTTCCGTAATTTGTGTAACTGTAGCTTTGACTTTACTAAAACGATTACGTAACTGATTACAGATTTTTGTTTTACCAAAGGCTGTAGTACTACGTTTCATGTCCCTGTAATGAATGTACAGATATTTGGGAAGTGGCTAGCTCCTGTGGACCAAAGGGTTCTGTCTACATATTATCTGTTAACTTGAATATATTCTCGGTATATAAATAAGAGTGTAAACTGGAATGAGCAACAATATCGTATTTGGGAAAATGTCGTAACTTTTAATTACGGCGAGATTCAATATATTTTCTTTCAATATATTATATACATAAACATTAACGTAAATCATATTTATTTTTTGAGCTCCGAGCGTAAAGGTACGCGAAGGTATTTTACACAAAGGTAGAGATTGGTTTCTTTAAGAACACTAAATAATTCGTTCTTATTCGCGCTGACACTTTTTTATAACAACAAAGTAAATTTCAACGTCAAAAACAAAAAAACCCCGAAATAATATAAAATTAGGTACAGAAATTTGGCATTACTTTAAAACAGGTATGTAAAAATGGGATGATCTCGACAATATGCTAAAAAATCTAATAATAAAAAATGACTACAATAATTATGGCGGCCTTAACCTTGAGAATGGTCATCTCGACCTTCAAAATGTTTATCTCGAAAATATATTAAAATCTAATAACAAAAAATTACTACAATATTTACGAGGGGTAAGACAGTATCAGATAATCTGTACACCGAGTTCGTGCATTTAGCACTGTTAAAGGTACATATTTTCAAGAGTTCGCGAGTTCCATTTAGCACTGTCAAAGGTAGGGCAGTGTACACCGAGTTCGCAGAGTGTCTTACCCCTCGAATATTTATGGCAGCCTACCTTCAAAAAGTATTAGAATTAGAAACTTGGGCACCCCTGCTTTAAAAACTATCGTTGTAGCTTTACTTAACTACAGGTCGAGTAACAAATTTTATCAGATCCTTTTTTTATGACAAAAATATCACGATGACTAGCATTATACGTATATTACGAATAAATAGATTTATACATATGTATTGTTTTTGTACATGTTAAGAGCTTCTGGTGTCTCTGTTACATTATTAAGAAGAAACAGAAATCTTTACCTCCATCGACAACATTTTAAGTGAAATTGACTAGGTACTACCAAGAACGTATTTAGGTTACTGAGAACGCGTACTTTTTTTTTAAACTTATATTTAGTGGAATTTAAATTTCAACTTTAATTAAACATTATCTGTAAAAAAATGCGTATAATTAGTTTCTCGTAACTTAAACTAATTTAAAGATTTAAATGTCGAATTAATTAAAAAAATTAAAACAAGTTCCCGACAGATGGCGTTACTATTTCAGTCTGACTACTACTATTTTCTTCTCTAAACTGGTCGATTCTTTTCCGTTCTCAGTTAGCTAAATACATTCTGGGAACTACCTTTTAGCGCGTAGCGATATAACGATCAGTAGTGAATAAGCCACCGTCCGTGAAGGGGTGGGGAGATAGGGCGGAGTCTCAATTTCGCGGTGCCCTGGAGGCGAGAGACGCTAACGGACGATGCTATAGCAGCTAACGAGGAACTTTAATGAGCGTTTCTCGTTAAACGTCGGCTTCCAAAGGAAAGCTTAAAAAGCGTTTTTGAGTTCTGGTCGAGGAGCAAACGTCTCGGGGGATTTTAGACAACTTCTTTTAATACGCTCCAAAATAAAACGTTCGTTTCCAAAAGGCCCCCCTGCGGACACAGAAATTTTTAGTCGTTTTTGGAAAACTCGCACGCTCAAGTATCTATTTAGAAAACCCTTCATTTTGGCAAAAAAAGGAAATGTGGATAGTTCTTCGGAATTTAGATAGTTCTATTTTACATAAAAAATTATACCATCCAAGAGGGTATTTAAGGGTTTTTTGTCAGGGTTCAAACTTCCTCGAAATGGATTGAGGTAATGTTACATTAATATTAAGTCTTTCCATAAAATATTTCTACGTCACACACCACCAATTTCGCTAAAACTAAACAATAAGATGGCTGTACTTTTTGCATTTTCCGGTAAGATTTCCCCAAACATTTTACTCGGAGCTCGGATTAGGCTTAGTGACATCGGAGTTCAAACGTATTTTAATTTATTTTCGATACTAATTAAATGAATTATTATTGCAATACTCATATCAACTGTGTGAAAGTATTGTTAATACTTAGATATTTATTAGCTATTATTTTATGATATACAACCCCCCATGCTCAGTAAACTCTTTGACTGCTATGTCCGCCCTCTTTTGGAACTTGCTTGTCGAATCTGGAATCCTCATAAGGCTCAGGATATAAAAATGCTTGATGATGTTCAAGCCCGTGCTTCTCGAATCCCCTACCAACTTCGCTATCTACCTCGTGCCACACGACTTTCCACAATTGGGCTCCCCTCTTTCTGACCGTCGTTCATTCCTTGATTTGACAAGCTTGTTCAAAATTGTACGTGACTCAAAGCAACTCTATTTTCATTATTCGGATAATGCCAAAGGGACTCGGGGTCATTCTAGGAAGCTGTTTTTAAATCAATTTAATAAAGATACTATGGGTCAGCCTTTTTTCCGGAGAGTCATTCCACTTTGGAACGCTTTACCCGAAAAGCTCGTCTCCCTTAGGTCCATTTCTCATTTTAAAATTGAGTTAAAGAAATATCTTGCCCTCTCATCTTAAACTTAGCTTTCATATACTTGTTTTCCCCCTTTATAATATTTATTAAAAAAAGTAAATACTAGGGCTGTGCGAGTCCTCTTTTTTGGATTTCGAGTCGAGTCCGAGTCCCAAAAAATTGGACTCACCAATTTGCGAGTCCCACTTTCGAGTACTCATTCGAGTCTTCGAGTCTCTAAGAATTAGCCACGAGCAATATTCGAGTCTTAAATTTCCGAACGAGTCCAGTATGAGCATTAAATTTATTCCGAATCCAATTCGAGACTTAAATTTATTCGTGAGTCCAATTCGAGTCATTAATTAATTCAGAGTCCCCAATTTGCAGTTGAGCCCTATCTAAGCCTTATATTGCTAAAAAGTCAAAATCATCCTAAAAATTAAATCAGTAATTAATATTTAAAATACTTAATTTACTTATCTACAATTTTTATAATAAGAAGTAATTTTACTAATTTACTAATTTAAGTAATTAAAATTTTCTTCAAAAATGTTTTAATATCTGGAATCTGGATTTTTTTGGTTACTAAAACTTACTACAAGAACTATTCACCATGTGAGTCATGTGACCTCTGACTAAACAAACTGCGTTAACGCTGCCGCAGCGCCAATACGGGACTTTTACAAAAAAAAATAAACAAATAAAAATGACGGATTCGGTGGAAAATAACGGACTCGTCTTAAAAAAATTGGACTTGCGAGTAATTTTTAGGACTCGGTGAACGGCTCGCAAGTCCATTCGAGTAATAAAAATTAAAATATTCGAGTCCGAGTCCTAGTACTCGACTCGGACTCGAGACCGAGTACTCGCAGTTTTCGAGTACTCACACAGCCTACTAAATAGGGGGAGAAAGTCTGGCACTTGGGTCCAACCGCACGACGTCTTATTTGAGGGGTAAAATTTTTGAGTTTCGGAAATGACTTCCCCCTCGCCTCTTTACAGGGACACAAAGGTATCGGTTGTACTCCACCACGATGAAAAATAGTTCTCTATAAAATACGTGAATATTAAACTTTTGCTTTCGATAATTTGGTTAATTTAGTTCCTAAATAAAGTAGATATATGATAGAAAATAAAATGCGACATTTTAAAAATAATAACACGACTTTTGAAAAGTAATCAACCGTAACTAGAATAACGCTAACTTAAATCGTGGAGAGCGTGGCGCCATCTAAGAGCAGAGATCGGGACTAATTGGTAAATCAACGATGTTAAGGCCTAACAATTTGCAAGTTTAACTGAAATAATAGCTATAGCTACGAGCTTTTTTTGTTTATTTTACAATTGATATAGTAATAATTAATTAAAATCAACCGTTATCGAAGGAAATAATGGTCAGCATTTGACAGAGAGACTATTTGAAATCGCGAGGCGGTGACATGGTTGCCAGGGAATAAAATTCAAAATTTTCATCTTGAGCGCGGACCGGAATACCACAAATGCACTACTTCGCGCGTAATGTGCTATCCTTTTGTTATTACTATATAAATTGCTGTTTTTACAAGCTATCTACAGGACCTGTTACCTCCCTGTTTTCCACTTTGGCTACTTCATTTAATATAATTATTAATTTATAAAAATTTTACTATAAACTCTGTAATATTATTTAATTTCTATGCACTATTTTCAAGTTACATTAACTTTTGACTGATTGACCAGACAATCTCAGAGCAGTTAAGGCTAGATTATCTAGCCCTAGCTCTTGAACAACCAAGAACAAAAACCAAACAAAACCTGATACACTACTGTGACTGTCAATGAAATGTTAAGCCTTAGTTCACAAAGCTATAAACTGTTCAGCATCATTGAAATCGTACTAAATTTTTCGTTATTTTAAATATTTAAATCCTCTTCTCTTATGACTAGTTAAGTAAACGAAATACTTTTATACTTTAAACATTTGATAAAACAAATTTAACAATATCACTTGGATTAATTTTAATCCGCCGTGTTTTGTAAATACTTACACCCGGTAGCAGACGACATACTGAGCTCAAGAGTCGAGCGATTGTAAAAACAAGGAGTAATAAACATAACGTTGATCTAAATCATCCTTGCAAAAACAATTTTCCTTCTCCCTCTTACCGTAACGAACATTTTATGGAAGGTCTCTTGGTCTAAAAGGGGGTGCACAATTTTACCCCCCCCCCGCAATAAAAATTTTGATTCGTACTTGAAGTTGATATCATCCTTTCTACATGACCGTGTCGAAATCAAAGTCGCGCTACCTGTTGGTGTCAACGTGAGTTGAAAAGCCAAATATAAATATATAAATGTAAATAAGAATAATCTGCCTGTTAATTTACAAAGAAAAAACAACGTTAGTCTTTGGTTCAATATTCTTTTAAAACCGTGTTGCCGTGTTCTTTTTAACGTAGAAGATGCTGTTATTATGACTTCACTTTAAATTTGAATCTTTTTTATTAAAATTATATCTTTTAAACTAGCTTTTTAATTTTTTATCCTTATTAGTGTTAGCAGGAAACTATACAGGTATACACTTGGAATGTCTGAAGCCCAGTTCACACTATACAATTAATTGGGCTTCTTAATTGAATCCAACTAATTATAAGCAAGAAAATTGTACAGTTTGAACAGAAAAAGTGGGAACAATTGTTAAATTTTTTGTGTTCACATTATACAATTTTCTTGCTTACAATTAGTTGGATAAAATGAAGTGGCCCACTTAATTGCATAGTGTGAACTGGGCTTAAGGTTCCATTGGGACGGTGATACGAAAGCGAGTCGAGAAAAAGGCGGAGCTTAACTACGTCAAGTGTACGACGTAACACGACATTTCTAATTCATTGGCTCGAGATTTGACGCGAAAAGAATGCGTCGTCCTGGTAACAAATAGGCGATCTCCCCGCGCAAAAAAGGCTTATAAAATAATGGATTTAAAAACCTCAATTTGTTATCGTACTTAATATTTTGAAGTAATTATAATGTTCTTCGCGAAAGAAGTATAGTGATACCTAATTTCAGGTATTTGTATGGTTATAAAAGAGATAATCGGGTAAGCTAATAATATAATAACCATGACTAGGCTTAATGACGAGTTTTCGTCGAATGAGGGTAGCGAGGCGCGAGAGTTTTTCTCGTGAGTTTTCCCGCTTTAAAACACGCCCATTTCTACGAGCTTCATCACGGTCTTAAAAATCTTCCTTAGACATTCCAAGTGTATACCCATTTCTGATAGCTTCATCACGGCCGTAAAAATCTTCCTTGGTGTATACCTATATAGTTTCCTGGTGTTAGACATTATATTTAACCTAACTTGAATCCAAAATTACTTCAATAAAAACGAAACTTTTTGTAATACATATTTTAGTATAAAACGTTGGTTAGGTAATTCGAACACGTTACCTATAGCGTCGTCGAGTACAAGCTAATTCAATTTGGTTTTAAAATTAGCTTTATTGACGCTTAACAAATGAAATGACGAGGAGTTAACTTTTCCCATTGAAAATAACATGGGATTTTGTGAAAAATTTTACAAAAATGAAAAAAAAATGAAAATACCAAAATTATAAAAAAATTGATAAAAATTGACGAAAAAAATCAAAATTGGTCACATTTTTATCAATTTTTTTAATTATTTTCACATGGAAATCGGTCAAAATCCCATGTTATTTTATGTTGTCAAAAACATTTTTCGTTGCCATGGCAAACCCGTTGCCCATTGAATAAAATCCCTTTAGGATTTTTCAAGATACATGAAGGTCTACCAATCCCCCGAGTTTGAACAAAATCGGTGTGTAACACCTCAGGTAGTCTCCTTGTTATTGTGAGTTGCAGGCTAAGAAAGACAAAATATATAGTACAATCGGCGCAAGGATGCCTCAGATCGTTTCCGGTCATTCCACCGCGCGAAATTTGAATTTTGGCCATTTTACGGTCAAATTCGAATTTTGCTCTTTCTGTCGTCTTTTAGCGCCATCTAGAGACCGAAATTGGAATCTTTATTTTTTAATTTCATAATTGTGGTGGCGAGCAAATTTAAAAGATAAGGCATTCCTATCATTCTTAAATATAAAATAGTATGTATAATTATTTATTTTTGTAAATTTATTTCTACGTCTTACCAGTTAAATCGGCAGTTTCTTTTAAAATAGTTACCACGCTTTCTGGGGGGTAACATTGTCTTAATGAGCTATAGACGTTTAAAATTATATTTCCTCTTTACTTGTTAACAATAAACCTTTATCATGCTTTTTATAGTAACCTCTTGGGCTATTTAAAATATTTGGAGCTTCAATTATCGAACCTTCTTTAGCTGCATTCAGTAATTAAACTCATGACAACATGAAATTAAAAAATAGATTCCAATTTCGGTTCCTAGATGGCGCGAAAAAACGATGAAACTCACGAAATTTGAAAGTGGTCAAATTTAAATTACGCGCGGTCGACTGGCCGGAAATGGTCTGAGGTATCCTTGCGCCGACTGTACTATATATTTTGTCTTTCTTAGCCTGCAACTCACTATAGTTAAGTGTCTAACCTGATAAAGTTATCTTCCAAAAGAGGGTTAAAAGTTAACACCGAGCTACCAAAATTGACTTTTTGTTCCAATTACGAAGCGATTAAAATAACGTCGTAAACTAAACCGGGACGTATTTCGGAAATAATTAGCTTTCCCCAAAATAATTACCGATAAAGGAATTGACGGAGGGATAATTTCCCGTTCTGTTATCCACGCTCCAAATGATATTCTAATTCCTACACAGCTGCCATTTGGGCTTTAAGAGTTCATTTGCAAGTAATATTAACGTAAAACTAAACCTCAATACGTCTGATAAATATTCGCTGCAGAACAAATAAAGCCTTGGGGATAACCCATTTTTAAAAGGTTTTGTATATGGTCTTTGGAAATATTTGACCCTACAAATAGGAAAAATATTATATCCTAATTTTTTAATTTTAATTAACATTAATTAATTTCAATATTAATCTGGAAAGTTTTCTTTGAATAACTTAGTGTTGTAAGTCGGAAATTTTCCTCAAAAATTTCCGTATTTCCATGATTATTCTAATATTGTTTGCAAATTTAAATAAAGCGGAATTTTCGCCTCATTATTTCGAATCTAAAAGTAAAACTAAACCTCTAGACTAGTTTAAACTTATTAACAATGTAACACTATTCATGTTTTGTAGTATGTTTATTGTTATTAGACATTTTATATCGATAAAAAGTTAAAAACATTAAAAACCCTTAAAAGGTAATTTATGTTAAAAACTTTTATTTTTCCGATTTCTGTAAAACTTTCTCGAAATTTTTCCGCTTTTTATTTTTTCGGAAAATTAACAACACTAGAATAACTACTATGTTCTGTTAATAGCAAGAAATATTTAGGTTTTACTGAGAACTTAGGAGTTTCAATAATCAACACGTACTAAATTGTGTTATGCAATTGAGAAAGATATAGAGTGGATTGGGTAAACCAGGATCTTTCGATGGAGAGGTCATATAACGAGTGCAACCAGTTTGCCACAAACGTTACTGCTCCAAATGGGGGGAAAGGCAGTAAACAGATGGGGAAATATTCGTGTATCGCTTCGCGCCATCTAACTATCACTGGTGGAACTATTATGATTCTTAATAACTGATGGTAGACTACATAAAGACTGTACACTATTGAGTTTATTGAAACATTTTAAATTATTATATAAATTCCAAAACTGACGAACGAGTTACACACACAACGGGGAGTACGTTAACCTCTCCTTAAGAAGATCCTGGATTTTTTCATTAAAACGTAAATCCGTTCTTGTTAAGAGCTAGATATTCCAAAATAGCTTAAAGACGGATTTGATTACAGTTTCACCAGTTGTAATAATTAACGTAAGAATCAATGGCCGCGCCACGATGTTAAGAGATGGTGCGTTAATGTTGTGTCACATCTTTTAGACTTACCAATTCTATAGAAGGGAAACGAGCTTGTTTGGGACCCGTACATTAACTTGAGGTGCCCCATTAAAATCAATTTGTGGGCCCCCAAAGTAAAACGAAAAGTAGGTTTTAACCTGCGTAGCCTACCCATGGCACCGCTATTGGCGAGAATTTGCATTTTCAAATGACAAAGAGGCGTATTTTTATTCGTCTAAATTTGTCCAATAAATTCGGACGAAACCACGTCATTAGGAAATGAGGAAAAGGTGATATTGTGATTAGAGATTACGGACATAATAAAGTTCAGCGAATTGATGATTGGTTTTACTAAAGCAAATCCGTCGCGACGGCCAGCGTTGACGCAAAAAATCCCGAAATGCTTGGTTTCCACTAGCGCGCGTCATAATCCATTTTTCTTTCAAAACTTTTGTTGAGTGACGCACGCTAGAAGAAACCAAGGCTTAGGTAGAATACATTGTTTTTTTGCGTCAACGGTGGCCATCGAAGTGGTTTCGCCGAGTGAAAACCAGCCCTTACACGTACTAATGACGTCACTCTTATCTTCCCGCAGTTTCCCAAAATGCGAAAGTTTTTACTGTACGGACTAACAACGCGTATGTCGTCATAAGGCGCATAAAAGGCGGGGGGATGATTGGCATTCGCCAAATTTAAAGCAACGGTGAAAACGAGCTAAAATAATCGGAAATCGTTAAATTTTCATTCCCGAAAGCGCACGTACAAACCGCGAAAGCTCCGCTCTCGCAATTAAATGGTTCTATCTAAGGCCCATTAGCCTTCTCTCTACTCCGCTAGATGTCGACTCTATCGCGGACTTTCGACGGAATTGAAGTTTCCAAAAACGACCGCATTTCCAATTTACACGTAGAAAGGACAACTGGGGGGCAACTTTTAACTACGCCGCGCGGAGGAAATAGAATATAATTTTACATACGCGATATATCAATGCTATTTATACTATTTTCGTAGCGAAATTGTAACAATATTTAGCTATAAACTTGATATGCAACGGTCAATAGAACTCTCGATCACAGATTGTAGTTACGAAAAATCGGGGGGAGTTTCCTCCGAATTAATCCCGAAATTTAATCTTTTATCAACCACCGGAAATGACGTATTTCAAAATTAAACAATATATTTAGGGACTAAGAAATTTTTAGACTAAAAAAAGTATAAACAACATTTATCAACTGTCGAGGAGAAACGTGTCCGGTAATTCTAGAAACGACTGTCCTCGTGGTGGACAAAAACCGCGAAGGTGACTTGCCTCTTGGGTGCGGAGGTAGTGGCTCTGCCGTTGGAAGTGGAAGAGGAGTTGGGCTCAACGGAGCCGCGACCGTCTGGTCATAAGGGAATGTCTTCGGTGATCACGTGGGACCTGAGACTAGAAAGAGCCGTTTCGGAGCGCGCTCGGCGTGTCAGACCCGGCCGGTATCGTCTCCTTTTGCGGCAACGACGAGGACAGCACGCGCACAACAACTTATGAAAGGCCCGCCGGAAGTCGCGACTCCAGCAGACGTAGATGACCGGGTTCATGCTGGAATTGATCCATCCCAACCACGTCACCACCGAAAAGACCAGTTCCGAATGACTGACGCACACCTCCCCGCAAATGCCCATCAGCACGTTGACGATGAAAAAGGGTAACCAGCACAAGATGAAGACGCCCATCACGATGCCCAGAGTTTTGGCGGCCTTGCGCTCTTTGGCGAATTTGGCCAACTTGCGGCTGATGGAGAACGATTTCATGTTCCTTTGAGCGACGCGTAACGAGTTCCGGTCTACGCCGCCGTCGTCCACGTGGCTCGAGCTGCCGTAATGGTCGACGGGGTGCATGGCCTTGTAGGTGGCCGCGGGCTGGAAGGCGCCGCCGCGATGAATCCTCAGCGTCAAAGACTGACAGGACTCTCCGTCTCCGTTGCACGTTTGAACGTGTTTGGTGCCGAGTTTAAGACTGCGCGTTTGCTCGACGGCCGCCCGGTAGATGCGATAGTAAGTGAAAACCATGACGGTGAGCGGGCCGTAGAAGGAAATGGTCGAGCTGAAGACTAGATAGCCGATGTCGTCCGTGAAGACGCATTGGTAGGGAGGCGATATTCCCGGCGGAACCGAGCGCCACCAAGCGATGGCGGGGAACGAAATCAAGGAAGACGCGATCCAGACGCACCCTATTAGCAACCGAGCTCGTCGACGAGTCATTTTCCCGGGATAAGCGATCGGGTCCGTGATGGCCCAGTAGCGGTCCAAGGAGATGACGCACAGGTTGAGAATGGAGGCCGTGCTGGCCAAGACGTCGATGGAGTGCCAGCCGTCGCACCAATCTTGCCCGAAATCCCACCGTTTGTTCTTGATCTCGTGGATGGCGCTGAAAGGCATCACCACCGCGCCGACCAAGAAGTCGGCCGTCGCCAGTGAGCAGACGAAAAAGTTGGTGACCGTGTGAAGATATTGTTCGCGAATCACGGCCGTGATGACCAAAAAATTGCCGACCACCGTAGCGACGCAGAAGAAAGCCAGGATGACCGCCAGAATAGGGTGGTGGTACGTCAAGTCCGGTTCATCTCCTCGAAGAGAGAAGACTTCGTCACCTTACAACGACCACAAATGGAGAAAGAAACTGTTACGTAGGGTTCAAATGACACTGGACATTACTGATAGCCAAGATATTAATTATTATAGAAGGACATTTGCAAAAATTCGCGGAGCAAGCTACAGGCTACAGATTTTTCTAAAGACGGGTTATCGGAAATTATTAACAGGTATGAATTTCTGCTATTTTGGTAAAATAGAGGAAATTCTACACTCTTTTACGAAGTCGGCCATTTCATTACAGGCCTAATTTAAAATAATACAGACAAGGACGCCTGCACGTGCTCATCAGCTCGAGACGTCGCGTGCACTTGACCGCATGAAGCGGCCTTGCATGCACTGTTTGAAATCAGGCCTGTAATAAAATGGCAGCTCTCACAAATAAGGATATAAAAGAGTGTATAGGCTTCGAGCTTAGAAAAACTAGCGCCATCTACGTTAATATCTGTCAACTAAATGTATGAGGAAATAGATGACCAAATTTGGATTTAAAAGTTTCTAGGCTGCAGCCTAGAAATATGTAATGAGCAGACAGCTTTCAAACATTCAATTTATAATTAATTCGATTGAAGGCGATAATTTCAACCAAAAATCAAATAACGCACGAATCCTCCCAGGTAGCACCATCACGTACATATTAAGTGTTTTATCGAGGTTTCTAAAACGTATACGAAACACGTTTGGTAAACGTTGATCATGTCACCAGTTAGCACGTGTTCCACCACGTAGTTTTTAAGTTTTAAATTACGCGTACATTTAGATTAAAAAAAGCGCCTATTAAGTTCAAATCGCATTAATTTTTAAAACAATAACTCTGTATTTTATTTAAATTATACCGTATTAATCAGCGATTTTGGGTGTATTAAGGAAATATTTTTTGAATATTTAGCGGTTAGTTTCCGTGAATTCATGTATTATTTCGCGTACAGTAATTGCATATTTGTCGTTGGTCAATCGGTTATTTTGCGGGAATTGTTTGTGTTGGGTACATTAATTGGTTATTTTGTGGGCAATAATTGATTGTTTTGGGTACATTAATTGGTTATTTTGTGTGCAGTCATTGGTTGTTTTGCGGGCATTAATTATATAGTTTTTGTGCAATAGTCGGCTATTTTGGGGGCATTAATTGTCTATTTTTTAATTATGTCTTTTCGTCTAATACTAAATAGAATAAAGTTTTTGGGTTTTATATTGATAAATAATTTTTTCAATAGTGCATATCTTAACTTTCATTCTCTTTAGGACTAGAATGCGTAAGACGTTAAAAGATAGTATAATGAATATCAAAACCCTACGACTAAGAAACCACTTCTATCTCTTCAATACAGTATTTCTTAAATAGATCTCCATTCTCTATAATTCTGCCCAATTATCTTACAAAATGTATGTGAAGGACATACGCCACGAAATTGTATATTAAAATTAAAGATATAAATTAATAAATAAACCTCAGGAAAGAGGTTTTCAAAAATATATTTATAAATCGCTTTTGAAATCTTGAAATAGAGACCTTTTCAGCGTTTGAAAGTCAAACAATCCTTCGGAAAACAGTACGACATGAATAAAAAACCGCTTTTTACACGAAAAAAAGCTTAATACATGCAAAATAATAGATTAATGTATTCGAAATATTATCTTCGTACAAGCAAAAGAAGAGCTTATTACTCGAAAAATAACCTCTTATTGTATGCGAAATATCCGCTTAATACACGAAAAAGTCGCTTGATGACTTAGGCCTAAGGTGGTGCCTTGGGTATTAGCCTAGCTGATTATTATTAACTAACAGCATAATATACGACAAATAACCGATAAATACACGGAAAATATCGCTTAATACAAGGAAAATAACGAATTATTGCACGACAGTAACTTTTTAATGCATGGCAATAGTTCTTTTTATAAAGTAACGTGGCCTACTTGTTTAAATGTAGCTCTTACGTCACAGTCTCTTACTTTGACAAGTCTACGAGCGCGCGCTACAGTCACGAGGATAATAACTTTTTCGAGCGCGCGTGCAAATCGCTCGTGCGCAGAATACACTAATAAAGCTGGGTCCTGTGACGTAAGAGCAACATTTTAACAAGTTGGGCAAGCCCACTTTTTATTTTATAAAATCAACTATTATCCCTAAGTACATGAAAATATAAATAATTAATGCACGCAAAATAACCAAAAAAAAGAAGCGTTTGACACACGTAAAATAATAAATTAAATGTACTCGCAAAAATCTCTTAATGCATGAAATTTAATCGCTAAATGCACGAAAAATAACTCCTTACTACACGCCAAATAGCAGCTTAATACCGTATGATTTAATGTAATTTAAACTTAATAACCGCATTGTATAACTACCTGACTGCCAATCTAGTGATATATATACCATACAATGGCGTAACTGAGAACTCAGAGCCCCCCCCCCCCGCAAAAATCTCTATGAGGCCCCCCTTTTTAATTTTTTATGGTTAGCGGGGCCCCTCCCCCGAAGCTCGAGCCCCCCTGAAGCTCGAGGCCCCCCTGCACCGCGGGCCCTGCGGACCATCAGCTACGCCACTGATACCATATCTATACGTAGGAAACACGTGTAGTGTCTTATATACTAACTTAACACGTTGAAACGACGTGTTTTACACTACACGGAATATAAACGATGAATACTAAATATCACCCATATATACACGTGCTCGTGCTACCTGGGCTATTGGCTAAATTCGGGCTATTCGGTGTATCAGAAAGTGTGGATTGGTTAATTTTCTGTTAGACGATAATTAAATTAGTCAATTTGAGTTAAGAAGAAATATAGATATAGTTAGCAATTCCAGTTTAAAAATTAACTTTGGTTAACGAAATTCCTGTATAAAATAGTTAAATATCTTTTCTGTAGCGTATTGTAGTACTAACCAGATTTGGAAATAGTGATATCTTTAACGGGGGCCCTGCGGTCTCACTATTTATTTTTATTGAGCGCCATTGTCCCGGGGGGGGGGGGGGGTGAAATAGGGAAATAAGGACGGGAAAATACGATAATAAAAATTGGTTACCTTACTTACGCAAGCATTTATTGACTAAAACGTTAACTTTAACGCGATATTTCGCCCTTTCGTGAAGTTTTTATTACTATTTTTAGTAAATTTGGGGGCCCCGGTGGCCCGCAACCCCCTTTCGAATGATTTATTTTAAGGGCCCCCTGATTTTTTTAAGAGCCATTGGCCCCAAGACTCCCGCTATTTCCAAGTCTGGTACTAACCACCTAACGGTCATTAGCTACTAGATTTTAGTAAGTTAAAATCAATTCAGATCACTTATATCCCACATTTCGTAGAGACACGGAGGAGTCTTTTAAAAATCGAGTGACGTGACATCTGTTGTTGGGTTCTATAAGCTTCGAAGGTACTTCGTAAATATTTAAAATAAAATTGGATTATTACGAATAAGATTATATTAATTTAATAAGAAAATTCAATTGAGTTAAAATATTAAATATTATATTATATTAAAAAGGCACGTTTACATCAATGGACAAACGATGGCGCCACCATAATGTATCTCCCTATCGTAAGGCAACTAATATATTTAGAGTGGCGTTACTGATCCCGTTGGACATAAGTGCTTTGATAAACGACAAGCATCTGCTTAGCAGACCGAAGTGCAGCCTTGGTCGCTAGGTGGCTCTATGTCAACTGAAAAGGCTAATTGGGCTTATATGAAAGTAGCGAGTACTATACCGATAAACATTAGATTTGGACTACACTTAACGATACAAAATCTATAATTATATTTCATAACTGTGTCAATTAGTCGAAGGAATTATTAGTTGGTTGACGTTAAATGGACGTCATACCCCAAAAATAAGCATCGCTAGCGTTAAAAATATTCTTTTTTAAACCAATTATCGCCATGACAACGGGACAAAGAGCACGTATTATTTTTAATGATTTAGGATGTTCATCAAAGCTGAAATGATTTTAGTTAAGAAAATAGGGAACGATGTAATTATAAGCTTAGAGTAAAGCTTTAGTTTCCCAAGAATGCATTTATTCTTAGGGAGAATGACTATTTTGAGACGATTTTAGACGTCGCTCCCAATCCCCCCCCCCCCCTCGTGATCGAAAATTAAGCACCTTCCCCCCAACAAAAATCATATTAGCCCGGTACCTGATTGGTTCCCTGCAACTGACATATTCCGACGCGATTGAAGCGCACTCTTGTGACGTTTTTCCTCCCCCCCCCCTCTCGTGCCTGGCGATAATCCGAGCATGATTCCCTCGGATCGGCTCAAGATAGTCATTCTCCTTATGTAGAAATATATATATTCTTGGTTTCCGCCAAATAGCATTTGGTTAACGTTGAAGTGAGCTCTATCTCTCCAAGCTCGAAAACACTTCGAATTTCTCGGAACAATACCTTTTAACTAACCCCGTGTGGTAAGTAGGGCTAAAAATAAACGGCAGACAATGGTCCAGTGGCCAATTCCGCGTAACGAGCAGCGGGTAAACAAGCTATCGGGTGGATACGTGTAGAAGTAACGGAATAGAATTACGCTCACCATTGGAAGCGTTGTTGTTCCACTCGAGCCACGAATCGGTGAGGTTCTCGAGGAATCCGGTGCCATTCGGAAGGCTGAGGTTGTCGAAAGGCAGCGCGTCCAACGCCGAAGCTTCCGTCGGCGAGGCGAGGCCCCAGTGCGGATTCATCTCATTCAGACTTGATCATAGTCGCCAGTTACACGCGCCGACGACTACAACCGACTCGACTGGACAGTCCGAACGAGGCGCGTGCTCGACTGGACCGATCTCGTTCCCTCAACTTCACCATCGCCAATCTTACTTTTACCGCGATTATAATGACGTGCCGGGTGCCGAGAAATATTTTAATTTAATAATTAATTTAATTTCCAGAAAAGATGGGACCTTCGCGCGTATTTACCATTCTTTTAAAACAATATTATTACTCTTCTATATAGTATTTCCTAACGAAAACAGGCGTTTATTTTGCTTAAATTATATATAATGGCTTGAATATCTTTTGTTTAATGTTCTTGATTTACGACAAAATCGTGGCTGCCTGCCCCCTTTTATAACGCGAATTAAAACGCGTCAGTGAATTAACGACATCTCTATTCGGGAAGCGGAGTCGGAGCTCTTAATTCGTTTATAAATGTCAGCGACAACAAAGAACGAGAGCTCTGGAAAGTGACGTCCCTCGAGTCTATCTTCTTCAGACGCCACGCTTCGCCGTTGTCGCCTAAAACCCGAGAACTGGCCCGACGTTGTAGCGACTCATTTCCAGCACGGACACCCGACCTTCCCCATTCGCCAGAGCGAGATTAACTCGGGCTTCGGTTAATGGCGAAGACGCCCGTTTCTCGGACGAGCTTCCGCGTAAACACCTTATATCTTCTCAAATAGATTTGCCGTTCCTTTTCCGATTTAGCCGAGGAAAAGGTGAAGATGGCCTTCGGGCTGGCTTCGAAACCTTTTCGATTTACCTTAAATCTCGTTAGCGTTTTTTCGTTTCTTCGTAACCCTCGGGTTTTCCGCTCTGGAAGGAGACGTTGATGATCAAAGACGGAGAAGTTTTTCGGGGGTCCTATTTCCCGACAATTTTCGTACCTAAAAAGAAAAAATAAATATAAGTCTATAAATTAATAAATCCGAGACAATATTGGATTATTCGAAGGTTCTACTTTTTTCTCCGCTAAAAGTGCGAAAGCGTGTAAGGCTTAAATGAGAAAGTCTCCTTCCATTTGTTTCGCGCTGTCTCTTTATTGGAAATCTGATATCCGAAGAGGAAAGAGACGTTTTTTGGTTCGCTGCCTAACGCCATCGTGGAGTGGCGCAGGACTAATAAACGGAGAACGATAGATTTCAACGCTTACCCGATACGTAAAGTCTTATACAGGGTGTTTCAAAAGATTATGCAAAAATGTTAAGGAGTTGTAGGGGGTGAGTAGGAAAATGGGAAACAAACAGGCATACTTCTCAACTCACCCCCTACAACTCCTTAACATTTTTGCATAACCTTTTGAAACACCCTGTATACTACTTTTATATAACTACATTCCACGACTCGGGTTAGTATTAAAGAAGATAGAAAATTATTCGTTAGCCGGTTTTATTTTGTTAAACAAGTTCTTTCTACTCTTTCATCTGCTTTTCAATTGGACACCGCTGCAACGGCTACAGTCGACGCAAAAAAATTATCCGTTAGGCCTAGCATTTAATAAGGCTGGCTTTCACTAGGGAAAAAACGCTGCAACTGCGAGCGTCGACCCAAAAATTTTGTATCCAGTGTAACGGAGATTTTTTAGAGTGGATGCTCGCCATCGTGACATTTAACTTACAAGGAGACAACCCGAGGTGTAACGCACCGATTTAGTTCAAACTCGGGGGTTTGGGAGACCTTCTTATAACTTGAAAAACCGTAAAGGGAAATGTCTCCATTGGCAACCGTTTTGCCATGGCAACCAAAAATGTTTTTGACAACACAAAATGGAAATTTTCCCATTGAAAATAACATGGGAATCTGACCTTTTACGGGTACCCCCTATAAAAATTTTAATTAATTTCGAACTATTTCATTATTTTTATATTTATATTTTCTATTTTTTAGCATTTTAAAAATTTAAATTTTTTAAAGGGGGTACCCTTAAAAGGTCAGATTCCCATGTTATTTTCAATGGGAAAATTTCCATTTTGTGTTGTCAAAAACATTTTTGGTTGCCATGGCAAAACGGTCGTCTATGCAGTCATTTCCCTTTAGGGTTTTTCAAGTTATACGAAGGTCTCCCAAACCCCCGAGTTTGAACCAAATCGGTGCGTTACACCTCGGGTAGTCTCCTTGTTAGTGAAAACCTGCATTTAGGTTTAACGGGGATTTTTTAGCGTCGACGCCCACTGTCGTGGCCTTTTTGACTTTGTGAAAATCAGCCTTTAGGCGTAACAGATATTTTTTTTGGATCGTAGCAAAAATTTGGTTTTGAAGCGCGTAAGGAAAATTACATTATGATGCGCGCTAGTGGAAACCAAGCTTTAGGCGTAAAGAGGATTTCTTGCGTCGACGCTTTCTGTCGTGGCGTTTTGCTTTGGTGGAGCCAACCCTTATATAATGACATAGGCTCGTAAAGCACAAAATTTGAAATTGTCCAATATTTTATTTGTATTTCAAACGTTTCTTTTAAAGTTCATTTTGGTTTTAGCCTTATACTTAATTCAAGAACTAATTTGCGCAATAAAGATCTTGGAACCCACACAGTTTTCATTTCCATGTAGTTTTACTTATTCTTTAATTTATAATTCTATTGAGCAAAATCGAAAGTATTAATAATGTAAACTTTCGCAAATTTAAAAAAAAAATTTAAATATACATTTGGAAAATGCTGTAATAATAATGTTAAATCCAAAATTAGTAAAATTACATTAATATAACTAAAAAACTACAAAGTAATATGAATGAAATTTACTTTATACGCGATATATTAATATTTTAAAATGTGACGTATTTATAAAAAAATATTATATTTATAATCAATTAACAATTAACTAAAACAATTTTAATTATGAATGTTTCGTGTTTCGTTTTAGAGATGGCACTCTAGACCTAAAAATCAACCCTGGAGCTATATGCAGCAGACCCAGGTTCTTCCTCGCGTAAATCTGTTCTGGCTTCGTTATAGAAGTAACGGAAGCGAAATTCTAACCACCGGACGATATTTTGCCTTTGGGCCGACTTGTTTTATCTTCTAGCGGAATGAGGATGGTTATTGGAAAAGATGCGAAGAGATACAGATGAAGAAATATATCAGGGATGATTTCCAAACCAAATGAATGCCCGATTAATTAATTATCATTTCCGTAGCTCAACTTCTTATTAAGAAAAAGACCGTACTTACCGTAATTCGCCAATATATGGAATGTTCGCTGCAGTTGCTGAGAAGATATTAGCTCAGATCCCCTGATGAATGCAAGCCAGGGTCTGCTCGACTTCTTAAAGAAATCAAATAATCAATCTAAATTATAATCTATAAATATCTAGCAGGCTCTAGAGATTTTATGCGATATATTTTCAAATCGAAACAAATGATACAATCTAGAATTTGACAAGAAATTAATGCAATAAATATAATATTTTTTATAAATACGTAACATTTTAAAATATTATTGTATCGCGTATAAATGAAATTTCATTCATATTATTTGTTGGTTTTTTAGTCATATTAATGTAATTTTACAAATTTTTGATGGTGGGGTGGCTGAGTGGTTAGCACTTTCACCTCGCAGTAAGAAGAACCGGGCTCGATCCCAGTTTGTGATACTGGATAAAAGCTTGGAACCAATCCTTCTGCGTTGAGTTTGTAAGTTATTTCCCCACCGGTTTAAGGGGTTGACCTGTAGAGGTTAGTAAGTGTTGTCTCGCGCGGCATGAACAGATTTCCACTACTTGTAACCCGGCCACCTATTTTAGGGCATTAAAGGTCGCTCGATGACTTGGGCCTAAGGTGGTGCCTTGGGCTATTAAAAATTTATCAGTTGCGAAAAATATGTCGAAAGTGATTAAGAATCAGCCCGGTATCTAATTGGTGATCTGAAACTGACATCTTTCGACGCGATTGCAGCGCATCCTGGTGACGTTTTCCATACCCCCCCTTTGGGCAAAAATAGACCATAATGGCCGTTTCAGATATTGCCTCAATATAGTCAAAATACATACATAAAAGTTGTAATTAATTTCTCTGATTTTAATTTATATACTACTTGTAATTTCTCAAGGGCGTATTTAAGGGGGGGGGTTTCCCGAAATGCTGATGACCGGGGGGGGGTGTCTAATAAAAATCAGTGAAACCTCCGTCAGCGCCCCCCCCCTTGAAATTTTTCCCTCAAAACCTCCCCTGAAATAAAATCCTGGATACGCCCTTGTAGTTTCTTTTGCATTTCTACATAAACTACTTAGGACATTTTTCATAAACACACTGAAGTGTAATAGGCGATTTGAATCAATGATTTAAAAAATCATTCGATTTGAATCGCTGATTTTAACCAACTTGGATTTAAATCAGACAACATTGGCAAGAGCTATTACATGTGTCATCGATGGATTTTACAAAACTCTATATTGGAAACGGAATTAAAACTTGTCGAAATGTGCAAGGCCCCAATCCCCTTCAAAGGAATATGACACCGCCCTTTCAGTGGAAGATTAACTAATGGACTGGGTTGCCTAAATCCTACGGGCCCGGAATTTGGCAAACATTATTTGGGAGGGCGGTGGTGGTCCCAGGGCCCGGAATTTGGCAAAAATTAGGGGGAGGGTCGGTAGGGGTCCCAGGGCCACCGAGAGCGGGCCTTAGCGTAGATAGACACGTGGATTTTTTTCTCTATAATCTTGGTTTTAAATTAAAATTTTAAAATATATAAATTAAATAAAAAAACAGGTGAAGCTTTTGTTGTATTGATATTTCAAATTAATTTTTAACAAATTGTATATTAAGTACATTAGTACTCTTTATAACATACAGGTGGCGCATAGATAGCTAAGTCTGGAACCGGTTTGGCAGGCAGTAGAAAATAAGGGGACCTAATCGCTAGCATGTACAGGGAGCTCCAACCTTATCTCGTGAGAAATGTTTTATATACTTCTGATAACGCGCGGATCATAACAGACAACGCGGATATTGCCAGCGTTGGCGAAGTTGTCAGAGTAAATCCATATTGAAAACGGGTAAAGCCCCGGATGTCTGTCATCTTCCAGCGCGTTTTGTCAAACTCGGCGCCACACTATAAAGTCGCCGTTAAAATGTCGATAGAGCTTTACTTCACCTGTCTAAAGGCAATAACGCGTTTTAAATTCGAGTTGAAAAGTTTCGATATAGACCGATGACATTCAAAAAAGGGGCGACATTTCCCAATATAACGTCACGCCTTTGACATCGACTCAAGCAACAGACGCGGCTTCGGATTTTGACGTTGCTTCAAAGTCAGACTTGCGGGAATGACGTCGAGTTTAAGGCCTTTCCGAAGCCTAAAGACGTCAAGAAATCTACAGGCGTTGGCCATAAAAAATGCCTCGAAATAGGATGAATTTTGGCAAGTATTTCGCACGCTTAACCTCCGTAAAACGACCCCTTTCAAGAATTTATTCAATTTAACAAATAGTATGTAGCCGCGACTATTGACTCTCTTGTCATGATCCCCCGATTTTAACCTCCGCCTACACGGAGAGACAGCCCGCCATTGTAGCGGAGTGTCTTCCCCCCTTACCGGGAGAAGGAGGGGAAGATTATTCCAGAAAAGGCTGAGGGGCGTGGTTTCTCGCGAGGGAATCACGAGACGAACAGGGTACAGCCGGCATATTCTCCTTCCAGCCAAAAACATTCTTGGGGTTTGCCTTATGCGACATATCATATATCGTTAGCGTGGGCATCATTCGGGCGTGTCGTCGACTTTGGGTTTATTAATATAGAAAACAGCTCTCACGTCAGCGGTTCAAAAACTTTTCCATATTTTTCGGGTCACTCTCCAAGATATGGCCGAAAAAAAGAGGTTGAACTTTGAAGGGGCTACACCCCGGGCTGCCCAAAGTAATTACCTTTCCCGTCAAAAATATACCCCTCGCGCTGGAATCCCAGTTTTTTTCTTAATTAATTTCTTCTAAAATGTAGGGATAATTAATGTTAAAAATGAACGGCGTGCCTTCATCAAAAGACGATAAGCGAGGGTGGTTTCTTTTCAAAATCCCGTTCAAAATGGTTCGTGAACTGTGTATACAACTTTCTATTCGTTTGTAAAAAAGTTAAATAATGATATTCACAGTTCTAACACGATTAAGTTCACTAATTTTTTTGGAAAACAACAACCGAGGTTTAGATTTGGATAAAAGTTTAAAAGTCATATAGCTTTTTCAGTTAACATAATGAAACCACGAAAGAACTTCACTTAGAGGATGAATTTTCGTCGGATCAGCATCTAAGAATCTTCTAGCGTTGGTCGCTAGACAGTGGCGGCGCCAGGGGTATTAGTATATTAGAGTGTATTTATACAGGGTGTTTCAAAAGGTTATGCAAAATTTTTAAGGAGTTGTAGGGGGTGAGTTTAGAAGTATGGCTGTTTTTCCCCATTTTACTACGATGAGTTAAAAGAGCGCCAGAGAGCTTCAAAGTGTGGCCTACTTGCCCCTGGAAGTAGGCTGCCACAGCGCAAAACCAAGGAGCAGGGACTTTAAATACTGATTAAGTTTACTTTTTTACGCTGGTTACCTCGATTTGTTTACTAAGTCCTGTTTTAAATATATCACACTAAACCAAACCTTAACATATATATATACAGGGTGTTTCCAAAATGTTCTATGGCATTTTTCCGATTTAGGCCACCGTTTCGAAGTTACGAAACAATTGATGTATGGACGACCCCTAATTTAACAATACATTTTAATACCTTAACGTAAATTAGCCGTTTCATTCGTAAACATCGGCACGCGGCCGAAATTAAAAATCTTTCTCGGCGAACGTAACTTTTTTATGAATGAATAAAATATTCACGCGCTCACAGTGACTTCAAAATCATTTGATTGGGACGCGAACGCGCTATTTTTTATCAAATCAGATAATTGCCATGGTAACGAAAAAAATAGCGCGTTCGCGTCCCAATCAAATGATTTTGAAGTCACTGTGAGCGCGTGAATATTTTATTCATTCATAAAAGTTACGTTCGCCGAGAAAGATTTTTAATTTCGGCCGCGTGCCGATGTTTATGAATGAAACGGCTAATTTACGTTAAAGGGAATATAACCTCAGGTATTTGGTGTGGAACATCAACGCTTGCAGCTCTGGCCGCTCTTGCCTTCGGCTTTAAAAATGTTTGGCGCCACTGTACAGGGACATTTGAAAAATTGAAGGGGTCTTCCGTAAAGATTGCTTTGCAGGTTATATTCCCTTTAAGGTATTAAAATGTATTGTTAAATTAGGGGTCGTCCATACATCAATTGTTTCGTAACTTCGAAACGGTGGCCTAAATCGGAAAAATGGCATAGAACATTTTCGACTTAAAATAATCTGTAGAACCCGTAGACGCTCGGTCCTACCACCATTTTAGAAACACCCTGTGTATATATATATTTTTTTTTAAATTTTTAAATATTTTATTTACCAAAATAAAAAATACATTAAAGAATGAAATTACAATAGATGAAAAATTATAAAAACGTGTATTTAGATATTTATGTACATTTTTTCACCGACAACGGTAATCATTTTACAGTTCAAAGCGATTTTATACATATCTTCACACCTTTCATAGTCTTTGGTTGAAGTAGATCGAGTTCGGTAAGTATTTTGATGCGTGTTACTTCAGGTAAATTATCTTTTTTTAAAAGGTCTTCTATATTATTAATTCTTTTGTTTTCATTAGTTTTGGATTTAAAGGTAAATTCATTTACTAACTGCTTAATCTTTAGTTTTTTTTTATCCCACCAGGATAGAAGCAAAACTGGGCACTCAGGTTTGAATTTAAGTAGATTATTCAAGTTATAGGACATCATTTTTACAAACTTCTTATCATGTAGTAAACTATTATTGAAACACCACATGTCCGAGACACTTGGTAGTCTGGTGTCTAAATTTATGTCTAAGTATAGCACGATATATATATATATATATATATATATATATATAAAATAAATAAAATATATAATTTAATAAAAATAAACTCTCTAGCAATTACAATTCAGAGCAAATGTACTTAAATTTAGTTTTTAATTGGAAATTAAATTTAATTAAAGTTATTAAATGGTATATAACTTTAAAAAAACAATTAAAATAAAAAAATCCGATTCGAAACCAAACTTAAGTTTTTCGATTTGAAAAAAATCAACAAGCCTGCTTTATCGCAACTGTAAAGGTGAATTAGTTCTTAGAAAGAGAAGCTCCGGCAATGTCTATCTAACTTATTCGGTTTCCAAATCCGGAAGACTCGAAGCTGGGACCAAAGTCAAAAAGGTAATAAAAATTAAAAAAAATACTCATTATATATTGTAAGTATCACGTGAATCCAGCTTTTTACGTTATAGATAACTAATTAGGGGCCTTAAAATTTACCAAATCATTATAAGCACTATTCTATACGATAAGTAATATACGCAGAATTAAAATAACACCTCATTTGATGATTTTGGTTAAATGCGTTTTAAGTTATACCAAAAGTAAATATGGGGAGAAAGTCTATCACTGCCTTCAGATTTTACCTTCCACCATGCTTGACACCCTTTTTGAAGAGCTAGTGATCACGTGATATTTCTAACCAATAAGGATAGCGCATTACGCGCGAAGTAGTGCATTTGTGGTATTCCGGTCCGCGCTCAAGATGAAAATTTTGAATTTTATTCCCTGGCAAGCATGTCACCGCCTCGCGATTTCAAATAGTCTCTCTGGCAAATGCTGACCATTATTTCCTTCGAAAACGGTTGATTTTAATTAATAATTACTATATCAATTGTAAAATAAACAAAAAAAGCTCGTAGCTATAGCTATTATTTCAGTTAAACTTTCCAATTGTTAGGCCTTAACATCGTAGATTTACCAATTAGTCCCGATCTCCGCTCTTAGATGGCGCCACGCTCTCCACGATTTAAGCGAGTGTTATTCTAGTTACGGTTTATTTCTTTTCAAAAGTCGTGTTATTATTTTTAAAATGTCGCATTTTAGTTTCTATGATATATTTACTTTATTTAGGAACTAAATTAACCAAATTATCGAAAGCAAAAGTTTAATATTCACGTATTTTATAGAGAACTATTTTTCATCGTGGCGGAGTACAACCGATACCTTTGTGTCCCTGTAAAGAGGCGAGGGGGAAGTCATTTCCGAAGCCCAAAAATTTTACCCCTCAAATAAGACGTCGTGCGGTTGGACCCAAGTGCCAGACTTTCTCCCCCTATTTATTTTTGGTTATACGCGATTAAGCAATTTCGGTCATTTTGGAAAATGGCCGACTACCATGAAATTTGAGGTACTGTGGGTTTCATTTTTTACGATAAAATTTAACTTAAAGGGGAACGGCCAAGCTTTTCCAAATATGGCCTTATTTCCGTATCAAAAGATTAACAAGACGTTCAATATACTAACACGTTCCTTTTTTTGTCTTGAAAAAATAGCTTTTGGCCCAAAAAGTTGAAACGAAAAATAACGCCAGGTGTTTGGGTTTGAATTTTCGCCGCCATCTTAGGGGCTGCCGCCAGCGCCCCTAACCCCGTATGAGCGATTTGCGAATTATCCTAACTTTTAAAATCGCGCAATTTAGGCTTAGGTCTCTTGTAACTGGAACGCGCCGCGCGTGAAAAACATATTTTTCGCGTCTTCAGCAGCGCGCGCTTTTACGTTGTTTTTCTATCTCACCGACTTATCACCAGGTGTCGTGGCGGACGCGTGCTTTTCGATTAAAAATTAACCACTCAATATTTTTTGATACGGTTTTCGCATTAAATTTTAGTTTTTAATGGGCTATAGGGCTATTTAACTGGTTAAAACTTGACCGTTCCCCTTTAACGCCTGTGTATAGAAATATAGTATTCGACGGTATAATTTGGCTGCTACTTTCAGTTACAAGCAAAAATGTTTATATTTACACTCACGGCCTGTTTAGTATGCCCCTCCCCTTAAAGAAAGTATGAACTTCCATATCAACCAATTTCATATTTTTTCCACCAGGTATAGCAGAAGCTAGGGCTGATTGGCGGTAATTACGTTAGACCTTTAGCAAATTATTTTTCGGTTTAGTTCACACTCCCTTTAAAAGAAAATCAAATTTCATTGGTTACTTAAAACTGAGGTCTTTCGACGCGATTGAAACACGTGCTTGTGGAACTGGGTGAAAACTCGGAACCACTCCTTCCGCGTTGAGTTTGCAAGTTCTCTCCCCACTGGTTTAAGGGGTTTTCCCTCTAGTTCTTCGGTTTCCCCTTCCATAAAAACTTGTTGAGGTTAGAGGAAATAGTAAGTGTAGGGAGCTGTTGGCTCGCGTGGCATGAAGGGCTTGCCACCACCTTCCTACGCATTGTAACCCGGCCACCTGAATTAATGGCTTTAAAAGTCGCTTGATGACTTAGGCCAAAGGTGGTACCTTGGGTATTAGCCTAGATGTTGATGATGATTATGATCATTATTATTTTATTATTATCGTTACAACATATTAATTATTAATAAGTATAAATAAATAAATTTTTTACAACCTTAATAAGGGGAAAAAATTAATAGAGAAATGAATTTTAAATAATATTCAGTTGACTTTGAGATCACACGAGCCGGTACAATTATAAACAAACTTTATTTCAATACTCGGCAAATACTTATTATTATCTTTGCTCAAATTGTACTACAATATTTATCCTTCCTTAGGGATAAATTTTCAGTCCACCCACTTCCCAAAACTGTTTAAAATTCGACGGATAAAGCCTAGTTCCCACTTAGTGAAAAAACCAATTTTCGCGCTGAAAATTGACGCTCGCGAATAAAATTCGCCGCTAAAATCGCGTCTCCACGGTATCTAGCGAATGTTCTATTTTTTGACGTCCACACGATAAAAAGCTTCAGCCAATCAGAAAACGCGTTCCCTCGATCTATTCCGCTCCCGTCCGTCACTTATTAAGCCTAGGTCTTTAGAAAAGCGGCTCTGCCAACTTGACCAAGATACTGAAGTAAATGTAATTATCTCACGAATAGAATCGTTTATTTATTGAAATTATCAACAGGAACATCCATTTGGTTCAATTTGAACTTATGTTTTATGTTAGGCCTAAAACATTACTAAAAACCCGCACGAGTTGTTTTCAGCGTTTTTAAAGTTTCGCGCTAAAGTGGGAACCGCTTCCCCAGCGACCGAAAAAAACGCGTATTTTTTCGTTGTGCGAAAATTTTATTCGTCTCTAAAATTCGCCAAGCGGGAACTAGCCTTAATAGGGGAACTTGGTTAAACTAACACGATGCTCGGACACGTTACTTTCAGTAATGAAAAAGTAGTTTTTAGCACTTTTAAAGGATAAAAGAATATTTCTTTGAACAAACAAAAAATTTGGGTGTGAGTGCTTCGAATTAGAAGTTCGACAGACAACTTCGACGGCCACGATATCATTTTGGACGGTTTTCGTTTCGCCAGCGTTATTCCATTTTTTAGGAGGTTAAATTACGGCGCTATACAAATAACAGAAACACCTGTCCCACAATAGGCAGACTTTCTATCCCCCAATCTGTGCGAAGGAGGGGGAGTTTATGTTGATTTGTCAACAGCGCCCTCTATTGCGGATAAATAGAAGCCCGTGAAAAAATAAGAAAACAATTTTGGGGTCGATTAATTATGACTTTAGGAAATAAATATTTTCAGTAAATATTTTTTTAATATTAAAGCTGAAAGTAAATAACCTAGATGGCGTTACTGTGAAATAACGGCAAAAGAGGGGGTAGTTTGGAAAAACCAGTCGACTTATGGGTTCCAATCGTAAGATTTCATAGTCTAAGTTCAATAGCCCTGGTTTCACGTTTTTACTAATTGATAGCTTTTAAAATTCATTTTGCGCGTGAAAAGAAGGCTGTGTGCCCAAGACATGTAGCTAAAACGTCATTTCAAAGTCCATCAATTAAACAATGGAAGTCACACTTCGTATAATAGCTCTTTATATAAAATACGAGAGGTCACGTGATTACGTTAGATTCATCGTGCAGTTAAAGTTAGAGAGCGCGCGCATTTTTTTGTTTTTGTTGAGCTCGCGCGAAAACGCACGAGACCCTCTACACGGAAATATTAGGAAGCGCGCGCTCCAAAAAAGAACACTTTTTATACGTGTATGCGTATATATTATTTTATAGAAAGAGCTATTAATTTAGCGTTCGTAAACTTAAGTAAAATTAAGTTTTTATTCCAGCACCATCTATGTTTGGAAGCGTACGTTGTGGTTTTAAATCAAAATGCTTTTAATGCAAGTGTCAGCTCGATTTATACTAGCTCTTTTTTCAACAGATGTCGCTAGCGTCGAAATAAAAACAAGATGCTTACGCTTCATTTTGACCCAAAAAGTGGGACATAAAAGTACCCCTCGCGTTGATTGGCTCGTTTTTAAACTGAACAATAACTTAATTTAACAATATATTTTATATATCCCATATCGTTTCACTATTTTGAATTTTAGATTCCTGTGTCATGAATAGATGGCTCCACGCTATAAAGTAAAGTCGTTTTTTCGAAGAATCTTATAGATTCATTGCCATCTCTAATAACAAGGGCCTTATCATAATACAGGTGACAATGATAGAGCCGATAGTTGCTTCGAACCTCATAAGACTATGGCGAAATCGGTACGTGTACATAAAGAGAGCTATTATTCGGTAAACCCGAATACACGAAGACAAAAAAAATTGTTTAAACAAAGCTCGCGGAAACGCAAAGACGCGTTTTTGCATTGTCTTTCGTATACATTAGTTTACCAAAAGAAACTTTGATATTATTAGCGTACTGGTTTTCGTCGAACCGAAAGCGTCATTATCCGAATTTTAAGAATAATAAGCTCTATAACCATAGTATACAGAGACCAAACATTATACTTCAGATACTGACGACAAGTTAGTAGTTTATTTATCTTTGTTCGCGTTAATAATAAATCAGCTAGGCTAACCACCCAAGGCACCACCTTAGGCCTAAGTCAAAAGGCGACTTTTAAAGCCATTAATTCAGGTGGCCGGGTTACAATGCGTAGGAAGGTGGTGGCAAGCCCTTCATGCCACGCGAGCCAACAGCTCCCTACACTCACTATTACCGTCACACAATTAAATATCTGTAATTCAGATAAAAGTGAAGGTTTTGTAAAAGTAAAATTTCGCGTCCGATTCAATAATTTGTAATTAATTCTAGTGGCGTAGACAAGGGAATAATTTACGTGTTCCTTTAACAATAATAAATTCCCATCGCCTCGGGCGTACCTTTAACAGGACTAAATTCCCATAGCCTCGGGCTTACATTTAACAGGACTAAATTCCCATAGCCTCGGGCGTACCTTTAACAGGACTAAATTCCCATAGCCTCGGGCGTACCTTTAACAGGACTAAATTCCCATAGCCTCGGGTTTACCTTTAACAGGACTAAATTCCCATAGCCTCGGGTTTACCTTTAACAGGACTAAATTCCCATAGCCCCGGGCTTACCTTTAACAGGACTAAATTCCCATAGCCTCGGGCTTACATTTAACAGGACTAAATTCCCATAGCCTCGGGCGTACCTTTAACAGGACTAAATTCCCATAGCCTCGGGCGTACCTTTAACAGGACTAAATTCCCATAGCCTCGGGCTTACCTTTAACAGGACTAAATTCCCATAGCCTCGGGCGTACCTTTAACAGGACTAAATTCCCATAGCCTCGGGCGTACCTTTAACAGGACTAAATTCCCATAGCCTCGGGCGTACCTTTAACAGGACTAAATTCCCATAGCCTCGGGCGTACCTTTAACAGGACTAAATTCCCATAGCCACGGGCGTACCTTTAACAGGACTAAATTCCCATAGCCTCGGGCGTACCTTTAACAGGACTAAATTCCCATAGCCTCGGGCTTACCTTTAACAGGACTAAATTCCCATAGCCTCGGGCGTACCTTTAACAGTACTAAATTCCCATAGCCTCGGGCGTACCTTTAACAGTACTAAATTCCCATAGCCTCGGGCGTACCTTTAACAGTACTAAAGCCCTCACTCGAAATTTTTATATAGTCTGACACCCGCCTTGACGAATTATTTAGACGAAACCAGAGTCAGTTTTCATTATGAAGGCCGCGGCTCTCATGTAAAGATTAGCTGGTGATGAAAATTCCTCGGCATCGTTACCTGGAAGTTACACACAGCTCCAAGTTCGCTCGCGGCGTATTGTGAACCCAAAGTCAGCTATTTGACAATATTTTTATACAAAATAGCACCAATTAAAATATTTCATCAAGAAAGTATTATCTTCAAACTATTTTGAGTCGGAAAATTTATTGCCGAAACAGAAACGTTTCGCCGTCAGTTTTACGCTAAATTGCGAATCGGAAATAGTATCGTCTAAAAAGTAAAACCCATTTCGTCGTCGGGTAGCCGGTTTTATCTCAAAAAACATCTGGGCAGATGTACAGAACAGCCTCTCTTTTCGAAAAAAAAGCTAGCCAAGCGTAAAATGGAATGTAATCGTTAAAACTGACAAGTTTAACTACTTGACAAAAAGGGGTTCGTAAACTGAGAGCAACGTCATCGGGCTCCTCTTCTCTGATTAGCAGCAATATGCGCGATCACGAGCTCTAGTCACAAACACATTCGAGAGCTTTATCCGCGCCTCTACGGGGAGCCTCCCTCGGTATAAATTATTCCCATCATTTACACCTTTCGCAATTTCAGACGATATCGTTCAAGGATAAATTTGCGAAGCGGTAAATTTCCGATCATACGCTCAGAGACAATAGCACCTTCTATTCTTTTTCACAAAGTTACGAACGCGTTTGCTTTTTCCCAAATTGCACCTTTACTTAAAACATTAATTTAGCAGGGTTGTTCAAAATGCAAAATTCAAAATATCATTTTGCATTTTGAGTAAGAAAATGTATTTTGTATTTTACATTTTGTGTTTTTTATATGTGGAAAAATATTTTCAAAATGACAAATGTTTTTACTCTGGTACCATGATACCCTCATCGCAGCTCTTTTAGAGAAAGTTCGTCTGCTATAATGCTATTTACTCCCAAGTAATCATAGATGGCGATACTCCCAGGAATCTCGTGCGGGCCTTGATTCCATGATTCCGAATCTCAGGAATCTTAAGAATCTCGAGAATCTAACATAAAATATATGAATCTCCGGAATCTTGGAATCCTACTCGAATCGATAAATCACATACGAATCACAGAATCTTGTGCGAATCACGGAATCTTGTGCGATCCACGGAATCAAAGATGAATCACGGAATCTTAAAATTGATTTAAGGAATCAAATTGATAAGCCTCGGTCACGCTTAAGGCCCGAAAACGGTTTTTTAGTGATTTGAAACCGCTATAAGCTACTTAACTAGGTTCACACTTAAAGTCGAAAACGAATTGAAGATCTTCCAAACCTCTTTAGACGTATCGCGTATGTGTGAACGTGGCTATAGTTGAATCGTATTCGTATTACCGTCTTTACCGAGCGTATTAGCCTCGATATTAGCTCGGCGTATTCTCGGGCGTATTACAATCGATTACAATTTGGAACTTGGAAGGCGAGGTTTGAATCTCAAGCAGACGGAAAATATAGTGAGCCCATTTAAAGGGTAGGAAATAAGGAATTTTTTAAAGTGAACCAGTGAGTGGCAGTGACCATCGACCGAGGCATCGACCCCGTGCCCTGAAATACATGAACTGATATGTATCCGTAGACCAAGTTGAATTAAAGGCCCCACCGGCCTTCGAATTTTTACAATTTCCCGCGCGAAATTATGACGTAGGGAATGAAAAGCACCTGCTACTCGATTTTCGGGCAGGATTTTTCGAACACCAGTGCGACCCTTTTAATTGGTGGGCCAATGAACCACTGACCCCTCAACTGACGGCCTCCGATTTAAGTTTTAAACTGACCTAGACCATTTTTAACTGGTCATATGCCTTGTCACACCGCCTTTTCTATAAGATTCGGACAGCTAGGTTTGTTTCGACAATAATGGAATCGAACAAGAATCACGGAATCAATTAAGAATCAGGGAATCGAACAAGAATCACGGAATCAATTAAGAATCAGGGAATCGAACAAGAATCACGGAATCAAATAAGAATCAGGGAATCGAACAAGAATCGGAATCGAATGAAAATCAAAGAATCAAGAGTGGAATCACGGAATATTAAGTAATCATGGCGGAATCATGGAATCTTGCTAGAATCTAGAATCTTGATTCCAGATTCCTTGATTCGGAATCTCGTACACGATTATTTGTTAAATGTTCTCTTCCCCGCAAAACTCACCCATTTTCTACGTCATATTTGGTTGGGAAGTCGCTATTTTGCCTCTGTTTTAACTCTAAATATTCTCTCTCAACTCGCAATGGCGGCCAAGGCCGCGGCAGATAATACCCGCGAATGACGTCAGCAATATGAGACCCGGAGCTTGCGGGGAAGTTGACCCTTCCATTTAATATCTAAAACTTAATAGAGAATAATTATTTTTTAACTAAAATTGTTATTACCACTATTCTTATCATGGTCTTTTTATATATTTAATCTAAAAATATTATCTTTGAAAAAAATCTGTCACTATCTCTTTAAATAACGAAAAACGTGGAAGGATTTGGAGAACGCAAGTCCAACTTAATAATAATAATCAGCTAGGATAATACCCAAGGCCTAAGTCATCAAGCGACTTTTAAAGCCATTAATTCAGGTGGCTGGGTTATAATAATAATAATAATAATAATTGATTTATTGTGGAGAGTGGTTACATTAGTAGGGTTACAATGCGTAGGAGAGTGGTGGCAAGCCCTTCAAGCCAACAGCTCCCTACACTAACTATTATAAGTTTATTAGGAAGGGGAAACCGAATAGCTCGGGGAAAGAGTTTGTGCGAGTTTTCACCCAGTGCCACAAGCTGGGATCGAACCCAGCACCTCTTGCTGCGAGGCGAAAGTGCTAACTACTCCGCCACCCCACTGTTATGAGCGCCATCTAAAGTTGAATAAGTATACTAGGTCGTCGCCAAAACCGAAAACAGCATTTTCAACAAAGACTTGAGAGGAGTGAGCTGCAAATCCAGTGGTTAATTAGGTAAAGATAAAAGTCGAAAATATCTGTACACAGCTATTGCTTATCTTATTTGAAACTTGGCCTTTGTGGTAATACCGCAAAGGATCTTAAGCCTTTCAAGTTCCGTTTTTTTGGCAGATAATCCACTCTTATTGTTAATTTTTAAAAGGCGCGCAATATTAAAACCCGGGTTCCGACGGACAGCAACCTTTTCTCTAGGGTCGGTTTCCGAAGCTCCCCCAACACCTTTGGCTTACACCCAGTGCCACAAGCTGGAATCGAACCCGACACCTATTGCAGCGAGGCGAAAGTGCTAACCACTCCGCCACCCCACTGTTATGAGCGCCATCCAACCTCTTAAAGTCGAATAAGTATATGGGGTGCGAGCTCCTAATTCGGGACACTTTTTACAATAAGGCTTTTTCTTTTAAACACGTGATGTTTTTGGTAAATTAATACTTTGAGGATCGACGATAAATGTTTCTTGGTGTAATAATGTTTAAATTTCGTGCATTAGGGATTCCCAATTCGGGACAAAGGAGCCTAATTCGGGACGGGTGGTTTCCAATTCGGGACAAAGGATCCTAATTCGGGACAGAGCCGATGGAATTCAGATAGTCCTTATGGAATTTTATAAGGTAATTTCATGGGCATCAAGAAGGTCCAAAATGGTCAATTAGGGGTAGGAGTGGTCAAAAATGATAAATTTTGGGTAGGAGTGGTCAAGAAGGTCCACAAAGGTCAGTTTGAGTTGGGAGTGTCTAAGATGGTCAAAACTGGTCAGTTTTCGATGGTAGTGAACAACATGGTCAAAAATGATCAGTTTGGGTTGAGAGTGGTCAAGATTGTAAAAAATTATTATTACCCTCAATTATTAATTTTAAATAAGTAATAAAATGACTGCATAAACTTTATTTTGAATAAAAACAACTAAATTAATACTATAATTTTAAGAACTATAGTGAAAATTAGATATTGTCTTTTCTTTTGTATGGACAACGTACTTTTGTTTTAAGGTATAGGGGTAGGCCTAGGCCTATTCAGTTTTGGCATGATCTCATTCACCGTTTCGTCATTTTGAGGTTTTTTCCCTAAACCATTTGGTTCTTTCCCTTCAACTATTTTCGAGGTTGCTTCAGATTTTTCCCCCTCTTCTGTTTTCTTTTCTTCTTCTTCTATCCGCGTTTTCTCTCCTAGCCTCTTTCTCTCTCCTAATTTACTTCTTATATTTAGTTTACTTCGGTCTTCTACTTCTAGTCGCGGTCGGTCTTCTACTGCTAGTCGCGGTCGGTCTTCTACTGCTAGTCGCGGTCGGTCTTCTACTGCTAGTCGCGGTCGGTCTTCTACTGCTAGTCGCGGTCGGTCTTCTACTGCTAGTCGCGGTCGGTCTTCTACTGCTAGTCGCGGTCGGTCTTCTACTGCTAGTCGCGGTCGGTCTTCTACTTCTAGTCGCGGTCGGTCTTCTAGTTCTAGTCGAGGTTGGTCTGGGCTATTTGGTTTTTCTAGTCTTTTTGTCTGTTCATTTAATCTCTTTCTATTTTCTTCTAAATTCTTTCTATTTTCTTCTAAATTCTTTCTATTTTCTTCTAAATTCTTTCTATTTTCTTCTAAATTCTTTCTATTTTCTTCTAAATTCTTTCTATTTTCTTCTAAATTCTTTCTATTTTCTTCTAAATTCTTTCTATTTTCTTCTAAATTCTTTCTATTTTCTTCTAAATTCTTTCCAGGTTCTTATGTATATGTTATATAAATATAAATGTTTTAACTAAACTTTCAAAATTAATTTCTAACGTGATATAAAATTTAAGGTATTCATCAACCGAAAGGCCAAGGCGATAGAGGACGTCCCGAATTGCATGGGCTCAGCATACCGTTTTTTCTACTTCCATTAGATTCATGAAAATTTGTACCAATAATAGGCGCCTTAAATTTTATTATAATAGTAAATTATCTAATTTTTCTTATCCGCATACAAGTTTATTTGTAAACTGAATAAAATTTTACCTAAAGTTTATTCCCCAAACCATCTGTAGGGCCAAGTCATTTATTTTTGTTGATTTTCAATGAAGGAAAGTACGCCTCCTTATTGTTCGTCTTCTAATAAATAAATAAATTTTCACGTGAGCCGTTTTTTCTACTTCCATTAGATTCATGAAAATTTGTACCAATAATAGGTGCCTTAAATGTTATTTTAATAGTAAATTATCTATTTTTTTCTTATCCGCATACCAGATAGCCTTATAGTTGTTAAAGCTGGGGCCCTTTGTCATCTGGCAGCCCAAAATATTAGACCCAGTCCGCAACTGCTTATGGTTATTACGTTTCTTACGCTGCGAGGCAGTTGACGCGTAGAAAAACGTCGAACGATAAATCGTGGAGGTAACGTCTGGCCGCTGACACTGATACCTCAAAAAGAAAGTAAATCTTTAACGAGGGAGCCTATTATCTGTCCAAGAAAAACACTCGAAGCAAACTTATCGATTCCTCTTCCAGACTGTAGGGGCTCTTTAAGGCCATCGAGTTATCGCGTCTACCGTATATTTCTTCTCCCCGTATTACCGCTCAATTACGCTAATACGAAAGACTTAGAGCAATAGGTGGTATAGTCGGAGGGAGTCATTTGGCTCTCCTAACAAAAGAGTGACCACCCGTAGAGATAGTACAGAGGTTCAAACAAAAGCGTCAGTATGTTTACCGACGTTATTAATTATTTAAAACGCCGCTATATTTTCTCACTCTACGCTCCGTTCGTAATATTTAGAGAGAGCATTACTCGTTTTACCTTTTGGAGCCGCTCGCTAACTTGCCGGAAGAGTTAAACGACTCCCGTTCCAGAATGAACGACCCCGTTGGACTGTTGAAGACGTTAATGGTCAAATGAAATGATAGGCTGACTTTTCTTTCGGGGGGCGTTCTGAGTGGTAAGCCTGGTTTTCATTAGAGCAGGACGGCTAACGTTGACGCAAAAAAATTCCCGTTAGGCCTAGTACCACCTTTTTGCGTCGACGATCACCGTCGCGGCGTTTTTGCTGTAGTGAAAACTTGCCTTAAGAGTGGAATCTTGAATTAATTAATAAAGGGACGTTTCGGTGGCACAGAAGCCACGGTCACACTAGACCTTTAAACCCAGTTTAGGTCGGTTTGAATTCTAGTTTTCACCGCCGAATTTAATTCTTGGTTCACACGTGCGAAATCGCTTCACCCCGGTTCGCTTATAGCTAAGGCTTAACGTAATTTTAAATTATGACCAGAATTTTGAAAATTCTTAAATGTATCCGAAAACAATTAGTTAATCGTGTTTACTATACATACAGTAATATTAATTGACATTATTTAGAATTGTAATCCCATTATTTTTAAAAATCCGAGCAATTTTAGTTCCCCGCCTTGTCGTTTTGAAAGCGATTCTAAGCGAACCGACTTGGACGAGTTGCTTTGCGAACCAACACGAAGCGATTTCTCACGCTGGTTTTGAAAACTAGTTATCTAAAACGAAGCGATTTTAGGGGTAAGTGTGAACCTGGCTTGAATTTCCTTAGCAAACGCGAAACACTCTTCTTACTATCCCTCTATCGGGGAAAATATGCGTAATAGTGACTATGAAAGTGCGAAGGTATCCGGTTTCTTAAAAATGGCCGCGCCTTGTAACCTTAGCACATGCGAAAAAGGAGTTACGCATTATTTAGTCGGCAGAGGGATGGGAAGAAGTGTTTTTCAGTTTTAGAGGAGCCAAAACGTCCCTGTATTAATTGTTACAAGCTGGAACACACGTGTAAATGTTTTACGGAAAAAGTGTGGAAATAATCATCAAAGTCAACTGATAAGTTTCTATCTTAATAGGCGATTAGATAAATAATCCTCCAAGGAAATCACAAAGAAGTAATATTTCCGAGAGCCAGGGCCCGCAAGGCATTGTTTAATAATAATGGAAACGTTTCACCTGTAAACAGAACGTCGTGTTTTTGCCAAGCCTTAATATGTCAAAAAAGCTACCTGGTTAAAAGGGAACGCTTGTCGCTGCCGTAAAGGTGAAAAATTTACATTATTTTAACAAGCACTGTATAAACAGTGACTTGCAGGTCCTGGCTCTCGGAAATATTACTTTTTGGCGATTTCCTTGGAGAATGATTTATTTAAAGGGAGTAGAACCCTCCTTGTTTGGTAGGGTGCGCCATAGCTTCTCTCTTTTCTCGTTCATGGCGCTAGTCTAGAACGATAGCAGAAACACCCAATTCTTCTTAGAGGAAGCGTGCCCGCCCTGAAGAGGTTTTCTCACTTGAAACCTTCATTGTTTCATATTTAGCACTTAATTTTTAAATGCACCCTTAATTAACATATAAACAACAATATCCGAGCTATAAATTAATTATTTTCATTATAGTTTGGATATTTATTCAAATATAATTTCTTAATAATGAGGTACGTGGCTTTAGATTCACGAAAGGCGTTCTAGTAGATATGATAAATTAAAGCACTACCAAAGTGGGAATACTTTTATTGGAATAATTCCTCAAAAACCACTGTATTTCACACTACGTATAACACGTGGTTAGATAAAGGAGGGGAGATAATTATGTATTGCCCCAAATTCCTGAAAAGGTTATACTCCCTTTAAGCGCCTACTCTTCGTGAAATAACCTTGGTTCACCGTCAGCCAATAGGCAGCTCGCATTGACATGTTGTCAGAATTTATAGCCCGGTGTACCGGTAAGAAAAGAACCACACCACCGGAGGCCTATCATCAGAATGCCCTACGCCAGCATGGGTAGCAGAACCCCACTACTGATGGTCGCACCCTCGACGCGAGCCGCTCAACCCAGCAGAAGGTGCAACAATGGGACGACCAGCCCGCCACTTCGCACACAGCAGTGGGATAGAGAACGGATGCTCTAGCAACTCCGGCCGACACCCCACCTACGAAGGCAGAGAGCCAAGCCCATTGGAAAGAGCTCCTAAAGGGGAACGGCGGGCACACGGCAGCCCGCATAACCCGGCACAGCTGGCACCGGAGATCCCGGTGGAGCCCCAAAAGGCCGGGAGATGGGTCCGCCGTGCCCTCATACGGAGGCCCGCAGCCCCACAGCAGGCTACCCAATCCGCCGAGGCGGCCAGTTTGCCCGGCCCCTCTCCGTTAGCCCGGGCCGAAGCCCAGTATCCAGCCCACACCTGACCGAAGTCGGAGGTCGGAGATGGGACCATTTGGACGGAGCTAACATCTCCCAGTGCGCCACCGCCCGTACGGTTTACAAGAGCCGGACAAAAGTTTCTTCCTGGTTTTCACTTGGCGGTTTTTGGGCGAAAAAACCCGGCGTCGACGGAAAATGGGCAATATTATTATTATTATTATTATTATTATTATTATTTCCGTCGACGCCGGGCGGAAATTCCGTCGGTTTTCGGTTTTGTGTGGCGATTTTCATTTCTATTTTTTTCGCTCTTTTTCAACCAATCAAAAACCATTATCGAAAGGTGACTGTGACGTCAGGGGGGATGGTTAATTTCCGGCCTTTCGCATCCGGAACTCGGCCACGTGCTTTTGTGTGAATTTTGGAACGTGTTTTTTTCTTGATACCCTAAAAAACGCCAAGTGAAAATGCTAAAACGCCGACAGTGAGCGAAACGTCGAAAACCATATCGCCGACGTCGAACTTTCTGTCGGTGATTTTCCGCCAAGTGAAAACCAGGCTTAGAAACCATTTCTTTATTTTCTTCTATTAATACTCTTTCGTTTGAAGTCCTCTTCTCAGAATTTCAGAAAGCGTTGAGGTAGAATTTCAAACTTTTCGGTCAAATGAAATTACGTTAGATAGTGAATTTCAAACTTTTCGACAAAATAAAATTAACAGAAACGTAAAATAAAATTTTTATTTTTCAATTATACGTTTGCGTATGTGTGTTCCAGCCTTAAAGGCAGTATAAACTTTCATATTTATGATGGATTAACTAATTTCACATTTCTGACACCAGGTTTATAATAAGTTAGGGGTAATTGGCACGAGTTACGTTAAAGACAATTTAATTATAAATATTTAACTTTTTTTCTGTCATGGCTTTTTATGAATAAATAAATAAAGAAACATGATACTTAATATCTAGTTTATTTTAAAAGTTAAATTTTTTACTTAAAACAGCAAGCTTTCGAATTGTAGTTACCCGTTAGGCCACGGTTGGTGTTAAACAGTGGCCTGACGGGTAACTACGGTTCCAAAGCTTGCCGTTTTTAGTAAAATATTTAAGTTATAAAATGAACTAGATTTAGTCATGAAGTATCGTGTTTCTTTTATTACATTATTTAATTAAAAACAATTAGTTGTGAGTGTTAGCAGACGACTTTTCGATTTAGTTTATACTCCCTTTAGGGCCTCACGGAATTTTTTTGTAGATGCGAAAAAAAATTGTATTACGCCTAAATGCTGGTTTTAACTCAGGCAAATACGTCACGAGGGTGAACGTCAATTCGAAAAACCTCCGTTAAGCCTAAATGCTGGTTTACACTCAGGCAAAAACGTCAGGACGGCGAACGTTGACTCGAAAAACCTCCGTTAGGTCCAAAGGCTGGTTTTCACTCAGGCAAAAACGTTAGGACGGCGAACGTTGACTCGAAAAATCTCCGTTAGGAATGTAGGTGGGTTTTCTCTCAGGCAATAGCGTCACGAGGTCTAAAGTCGACGCAAAGAAATCTCTGTTAGGCCTAAAGGTTAGTTTTAACTATAACAAAAACGCTACGATGGTGAGCGTCGACATAATACATTTTTGGCGTTGACATTCACCATTGTGTCGTTTTTATCCCAGTAAGAAATTGCCTCTATACCGTAAAATCTCCGTTAAGCCTAATTACATTTTTTAATGGTCGACGCTCACCGTCACAACGTTTTTGCTTTAATGAAAACCAGCCTTTAAAGTCCGTCACTTCCGCTCAAGAGGACCCATTTAATAGGCAGCGTTATCTGATGACATCCCCAGTTTTTACTTGAAGTGATTTGTGGTAATTGTTGGCGGCCATAATCGCCCTTCTTTTCGCTTTTCCTAAAAAGGTTTTCTATCTGAAGGTCGAAAATGCTGGCTTGATTGATTGGAACGATTAGGGATAATGCTCTGGACGGAATCTGCCAAACCTCAATAGACGTCCGACCTATAGCTGTGGTTCCAAAATACCACTTTTTTCAATATTGTGCATACCACTAGTAAATATTGGTAAATAACGGTATTCTGGTATATATTTTTAAAATAAGTGTTTTCTGATTTTTAAAGGTTTGATAAACCATTTCGTTAGAATTTAAAAATAAAAACAACAGTATTTTAAAAGCCAAGATACTTCATGGTTAAATTTTTTTTTTGTTTATTTACATTGGCCAAAAGTAAATAGGAGCGAGCTTTCGGACCGCGGTCCCTTTTCAAGCCGAGAGTTACAATTTATTTATTGTAACTCTCGGCTTGAAAAGGGACCGCGGTCCGAAAGCTCGCCAATGTAAATAAACAAAAAAATTTTAACCATGAAGTATCTTGGCTTTTAAAATACTGTTGTTTTTATTTTTAAGTGTTTTCTGGTAAATATTTTTAAAATAACGGTATTCTGGTATATATTTTTAAAATAAGTGTTTTCTGGTAAATATTTTTAAAATAACGGTAGTCTGGTAAATATTTTTAAAATGACGGTATTCTGGTAAATATTTTTAAAATAACGATATTCTGGTAAATATTGGTAAATAACGATATTCTGGTAAATATTGGTAAATAACGATATTCTGGTAAATATTGGTAAATAACAATATTCTGGTAAATATTGGTAAATAACGATATTCTGGTAAATAGTAGTAAATAACGATATTCTGGTAAATAGTGGTAAATAACGATATTCTGGTAAATAGTGGTAAATAACGATATTCTGGTAAATATTGGTAAATAACGATATTCTGGTAAATATTGGTAAATAACGATATTCTGGTAAATATTGGTAAATAACGATATTCTGGTAAATATTGGTAAATAACGATATTCTGGTAAATATTGGTAAATAACGACACTGGTAAGTATTGGTAATTAACGACACTGTTAAATATTACAAAATAACGGTATTTAGTTAAATAATACATAACGGTATATTGGTAATTAACGACACTGTTAAATATTACAAAATAACGGTATTTAGTTAAATAATACATAACGGTATTTTGGTAATTATTAGTTAATAACGGTATTTAGTTAAATATTGGTAAATAACGGCATTTAGTTAAATATTGGTAAATAACGGCATTTAGTAAAATATTGGTAAATGAAAGTATTTTGGTAATTATGGGTAAATAACGTTATTTTGGTAGATATTAGTAAATATTTGTTAAGAGTGATATAATATTTTATTCGTACTATTGAGAAAACGTTAAAAATCCCTGAATAATGTTTTTGAACATAATTTACAAACCCAAAACATATCATGGCACCTCGAGTAACTGCTCAATACGCGAATTATTTAATCAAGTTAAGTAACTGTCTATGAGGTCAAAGTCTGATACAATTTTGACCAGAAAGATCCTTCCACAGGGGTAAAGCCATTAGAGGGCAATTTTTAAATATTCGAGATCTTACCAGATGGCGCCAACCGTCAGAAAGGTAGAAATTTTAAATTAGCTAAAAACTGTGAAAAATATTGATATTTTCTTGTCTCTTTTAATGAACAATTTTTCCTAGGTTGATATTTCGTTAAAAAACGTAAGAAATAATGTAATAAATCATCAAAACGATTTTCCATCTGCAGTCAAAAATTGGAAAGTGGCGCCATCTAGTATAAATTACGACACGCTGTAAAGGGGTATGGACTCTGGAGGGTGTTGTAATATCATTACTAAATGTTACAGGGGAATGTTACGTCACGAATCTTAGTTTGATACCGGAACCTAAATTATCAATATTTTTAATTCCAACTCAGTCGCAAATTAATACTTGTTATTCTCATTTATAATAGTTTGAATAGTTTTCTAGAGGTAATACAATAAAGAAATAGGCTTAATTTTAAAGAAATTGAATAATTTTACGGCTTATGGTGCTCTTATAAATTAAAGGGGTTTGAATATTTCTAAAGAAACTTCAGTGGGTGGATACTTCTCATTACGAGAAGTGTTGAAAAAGTCCATTTTTTCGTTACCTAATTTGTTAACAACCCCTTAAGGTTTCGCTCTAAATGTTTGTTTGTCTGTAAGGCATTTGTGAAGTCTATTGTATCCCAAATGATCCACCATTCTATTCCTACATACCATTTGGTATGAATACTTTGAAAATTTAGAAGTCCAATTTGTCTAGCTACTCAACTTGTCAAGCGTCACAAGGTTTTAAAAGAGCTTTTCAGAGTCTTAAAGACTGACTTAATCAACACCAATTGTTTTGAACATATTATTTATAACCACGACTAGGATCTGCTCAACCACTTAGAAGTTAGTTTACTACCGCCAGTGAGAAAATGACTTCGGTACTTACAAATGAAAAAGGGGGCACAGTCTGTTCCGATAATTTGGGTATAGTGGATGAGCTCCAAAGCGGTACCCGATCAATCTACGCCAATTCCCAAATAGGCAGCGCCTGAAATCCGGAGGAACAGTCTTGGTTCGTGGAGAGATGGATGGGTGGCGGCCACGCTCGTGCAACGATCCCACGCCATTCAATCAATGTTGCTTCTAAAATGAAGCGCCCCTTTTTTCCTCCGTTGATTTCGTCACCTCGGATTCTTTTAATCAGGCGGAAAACCTTTCCACCCGCGCGAAAACAGATCCTTTATCTATGGCAGGAAGTTCGACGCTGTCTCAAGTATTTGGGTTATCTCTATCACGGGGATATTGAAGTCGTGAATACTTCCTCTGTCTCTTTATTGGCGCTGTAAGACGCTCCCCGATCGACCCTTGTGCCGCGAATGTTTTTCTAATACAGTCTGGTTGTTACTCCTCCATTTTGTTGATGTTATTTAAATCTGGGGGACTCTAGGAAAATATTTGATAACGCCAATTAATGAGAAAGAATTTTCCCTCAACTCTGCGAAAGATGGCGTTACACATCACTAGGGGAGTTTCGCCACTTCTAGTTCATAATGGCGCGCGTAGCACGCTTGGTGTCTCGTGGTAATTGGAGCTTTCCACTGAGAATGCGTAGCGCGCCTTTATTAAAACGCTCCCTGCTATTCGTTTCTCAACCAATCCCCTTCTATTTCCGTGCCAATATTTGTTTCCCAACCAATCCCCTTCCATCTCCCTGCCAATATCTGTTTCCCAACCATTCTCATTCTATTTCCCTGCCAATATCTGTTTCCCAACCAATCTCCTCCCATCTCCGTGTCAATATCTGTTTCCCAACCAATCCCCTTCTATTTCCCTGCCAATATCTGTTTCCCAACCAATCTCCTTCCATCTCCGTGCCAATATCTGTTTCCTAACCATTATCACTCCATTTCCCTGCCAATATCTGTTTCCCAACCAATCTCCTTCCATCTCCCTGCCAATATCTGTTTCCCAACCATTCTCATTCTATTTCCCTGCCAATATCTGTTTCCCAACCAATCTCCTCCCATCTCCGTGTCAATATCTGTTTCCCAACCAATCCCCTTCTATTTCCCTGCCAATATCTGTTTCCCAACCAATCTCCTTCCATCTCCGTGCCAATATCTGTTTCCTAACCATTATCACTCCATTTCCCTGCCAATATCTGTTTCCCAACCAATCTCCTTCCATCTCCCTGCCAATATCTGTTTCCCAACCATTCTCATTCTATTTCCCTGCCAATATCTGTTTCCCAACCAATCTCCTCCCATCTCCGTGTCAATATCTGTTTCCCAACCAATCCCCTTCTATTTCCCTGCCAATATCTGTTTCCCAACCAATCTCCTTCCATCTCCGTGCGAATACCTGTTTCCCAACCATTCTCATTCCATTTCCCTGCCAATATCTGTTTCCCAACCAATCTCCTCCCATCTCCGTGTCAATATCTGTTTCCCAACCATTCTCATTCTATTTCCCTGCCAATATCTGTTTCCCAACCAATCTCCTCCCATCTCCGTGTCAATATCTGTTTCCCAACCAATCCCCTTCTATTTCCCTGCCAATATCTGTTTCCCAACCAATCTCCTTCCATCTCCGTGCGAATACCTGTTTCCCAACCATTCTCATTCCATTTCCCTGCCAATATCTGTTTCCCAACCAATCTCCTTCCATCTCCGTGCCAATATCTGTTTCCTAACCATTATCACTCCATTTCCCTGCCAATATCGGTTTCGTAATCAATCCCATTACATTTCCCTGCCAATATTGTTTTCCCAACCGATACCATTCCATCTCCCTGCCAATATTTGTTTCCCAACCATTCCCATTACATTTGATATAGTTTGCTCATTCCGGAAATTCCCATTTCCGATTCAAATTATTGCAACCATTATTTATTCTATTCCCAAACTCCAAATTACTCGTATTGTGAAGACTTGATATCTCGCTCTGTGGCGCTACACGCCCTGTGGCGCTACACGCGCTGTTTTACGTTTTCCATATTTTAGCGCAGTGGTGTGAAGCCTCTTATTTCCTATTATTATTGTTCGTAAATTTCTAGAAAACCAAAGTAAAGCCAAAATAAAAGTTATGATAAAAGAAAGGTAAACAAAAATTATTTATAGCGAACTTTTGACATTTTATCAATTAAGTACCAATGCAGCTATTTTATTTCTTAACTAAACTCCCCCTCCCCTATGTTTACTCCTCTTCCAACATATCAAATTTTACTATGCGAGTAATATAATATATAAATATTCATTATATAATAATAATTTTAAATATTTAGATTTCCAATAGGAAGTTAACAATTATTCAAATTGGGCACCGTTGTTACAGTAAGAGGCCTCACACTTTGGCAGTGCTATCTATCAGTATAAATTAGTATTAAGTGAGTGACGTAATCCAGCCGTCATTTGCATATTAACATAATGAAATATGAATGGAGAAAACGTAAACTTAATCTCACAAAGCGACGACTTTTCAGACCTTCACCTAACAAGAATATATTATTTAAGCGTAGTTAAATAAAAATCTAAGAATTTACGTGGTTTAAAGTGTTAAATGTTTGGCATAAATAACAAGATTTATAATGACAGATGACCGTACAAGGAAAACCCTATAGCCCCAAAAACCCTTTTCAAACGCTCTTAAAATAAAGCGATTTCGCTTTATTTTAATTACGAACTTAAAGTTACAAACTCTGATTTAAAAACGAAATTTCGTTTACTAAACCCAGTTAACCCTGATTAAAACATGATAAAATTTCGTCCCAGGAAGTTAATACTTTAAAGTTGATGTTCAAGTTAAACGTTCTAAATATCCAGTAATAATATCTTTCAAAAGCCTTTTAAAATAAAGAAAACGCAGAAAACTGAAGAGCCATAAGCTTTCTAAAGACACGTATACATTGAGAGAGTACGGCGCTGTCCGAAAGATGATTATTAAGCCTCGAAACGAAGTGGAAGGTCAAAAATACTTCATCGCTTGGACGCCGGCAAATTTTAATTGGAAATGTCGACAAAGAAGCAAAATATTTGCCTCGGGCGTATTAGTCCCACCAACACTAGCGTGGGCGATCGCCCTATTTTGTCGCCGCCCACCGCATAGCCCCCCCCCCTCTCTCTTTCCGGGACGCCCCGGGGGCACAAAACTTTCGAGACAGGTAAATATTCGCGACTTCAGCTTGATGGGATTTAGTCAACTGGAACCGAGCTACAAATTATACTCGATCAATAAATGACTTTGTTTTTGCGCGTGTTTCCTTGGCCATTATCGCCCCAAAATAAATATTGCAGCTACAGACTCCGAAACTCGATGGGATCAGTTGGTGTATGGACCACGAAACGGACAAAATACCTTGAATATAATCGACTCCAATTAATTAGATGCTGAGACCTGATTGTATCCGTTGGTGTATGGACCACGAAACGGACAAAATAATCAGCTAGGCTAGGCTAATACCCAAGGCACCACCTTAGGCCTAAGTCATCATGCGACTTTTGAAGCCCTTAATTCAGGTGGCCGGGTTACAATGCGTAGGAGGGTGGTGGCAAGCCCTGCATGCCACGCGATCGAGCCAACAGCTCCCTACACTAACTATTACCGTTAACATAGACAAGTTTTTATGGAAGGGGAAACCGAAGAACTCGGGGGAAAACCCCTTAAACCAGTAGGGAGAGAACTTGCAAACTCAACGCAGAAGGAGTTGTTCCGAGTTTTAACCCAGTGCCACAAGCTGGGATCGAACCCGGCTCCTCTTGCTGCGAGGCGAAAGTGCTAACCACTCCGCCACCCCACGCCCTTGAATATAATCGACTCCAATTAATTAGATGCTGAGACCTGATTGTATCCGTTGGTGTATGGACCACGAAACGGACAAAATACCTTGAATATAATCGACTCCAATTAATTAGATGCTGAGACCTGATTGTATCCGTTGGTGTATGGACCACGAAACGGACAAAATACCTTGAATATAATCGACTCCAATTAATTAGATGCTGAGACCTGATTGTATCCGTTGGTGTATGGACCACGAAACGGACAAAATACCTTTAATATAATCGACTCCAATTAATTAGATGCTGAGACCTGATTGTATCCGTTGGTGTATGGACCACGAAACGGACAAAATACCTTGAATATAATCGACTCCAATTAATTAGATGCTGAGACCTGATTGTATCCGTTGGTGTATGGACCACGAAACGGACAAAATATCTTGGCCATTATCACCCCAAAATAAATATCGAAGGTATACAGACGCCGAAGCCCGATTGGATCAGTTGGTGTATGGACCACGAAACGGACAAAATATCTTGGTATTATACACTGTTAAAAATAAAGGTTTTTTAAACGACTAAAATTGGACATTTAATTTATTTCGAGCCATTTAGGTACTAAAAAAGGTCGAATATTTTATTTTAGAGCCATTTACCTCATTCACGTGTAATCCAATACCTTTAGGGGCATTGAAAGGGAAGTAAACTAAGACTAAACCATTTCCAGTCAATACATTTAGTCCTTTTGAATACCCATTTAATTCCCTTTTAAACGAAGAAAAAATGATATGGACTAATTTCGAGACTACTATTTGAATACTACGTTATTTCATTTTAGTAAATTTTCTTTGAAATAACTCAACGTGAAGAAAAATTTAACTACAGTTAAGTATTTAAAAAAATATTACAGATTTTAAATATGGGGATATTGATTAAGGCACCCAAATATCAGCGCCTAAGAATTCTTGTTATATCTATATCAAATACTGAAATTCTTAAGTGATATTTAACGTTTTCAACACTCCTTTGTTCCGCGACTTCAGGGATGCTCATTCGGCTATTGCCCTCGGCCGAAAACCAGTTTAATCGGGCCATGTTAATGCTTAATATATTGAATTGTATTAATTAATTTAAAAAAATTAAATAAATAAGGGCCTATAAAGTGTATCTTCCCTTTGCGCCGAATCCCATTCGACCGAATTCCGCCAATGTATTCTCTTTTAAAATACCTCAATAAATTTGAATTTGAATTTGAATTGAGCGACCGCAAAAAAAATAGTTTTTCTTTCTACTCCTTTTGATTTTTTATGGAAGCGTTTTAATATATTTTTAAGTCTGTTGTAGGTTAGGTTAGGTTAGGTGAGGTTAGGTAACACTGCATGCTGTTCTAACAGATGCTGAAACGGATAAAACCGAATCCTAAACCCGGAGAAGTGTGGGTTTTTCGGTCGAATGGGATTCGGCGCAATGGAACAGATTCCTATAAAGGACTGTAAATAGAGTTTAGAAGGTCTAACTTCTTATAGTCCAAGAGCCCATGACAAAATAAGCATGTGATAAGGTACACGATGGGTCAAGGTATTTTTTAATTAGGTTAGTGATTTGTAACAAAGAACTGTTTGTCTTACGGGTCAAAGTGGGGGCTTTCCGGAAATACGAACCACGTGACGTCACTTCCGGTGACCTTGGAAATTGATATGACCTGATATTGGTATCATTCGATTGGTCTCAACGTGCTCTTACGAAATATCGCCAAAACAACCTTCAAATCTGAACCAAGAAGCGTATAAGATTAAAAAACTAATTTCGAGCCCCCCCCCCCAAATTTACATGTATAAGACAAAATTACTTTTTTAGTCTTATACGCCGTTCGGTTCAGATTTGAAGGTTAATGTAGCAATATTTGGTAAGAGCACGTTGAGACCAATCGAATGATACCAATATCGGGTCATATCAATTTTCAAGGTCACCGGAAGTGACGTCACGTGGTTCGTATTTCCGGAAAGCCCCCACTTTGACCCGTAAGACAAACAGTTCTTTGTTACAAATCACTAACCTAATTAAAAAATACCTTGACCCATCGTGTACCTTATCACATGCTTATTTTGTCATGGGCTCTTGGACTATACTGTCTATGAAATAAAATGGAAAAAGAGTGTAAAATAAGTACGTAAACACTCCACAAAAGTACTGAGTTTGGGGAGCAGAAGGTTTAAATATGTTCTATGGTAAAATCCTGAATGGTCTTAAATATTAATCACTTTAGAGGTCTGAAGTAAAACGTTATATTATAGTCGAACTAATTACCGTTGCTACAGACACCAAAACCAGATGGGATATAGGCCACTATACGCCAATTATGAAATTTAAAAACCAATTAATTTAAATGTATTAAAACTTGGTATTATATTAGTTTATTTTCAAACTTGGGAAAGTCTATAAATTTAAAATTGTAAATGTTCTATTTTAAATATTTCTGGAAGAAATTAAACTTAAAATTATCTACAAGAAAATTTTCGGAAAACTTTGTAAGGCAGATTACTGTTAAATTAACATTGCGAAATAGTTTTCTAAGAGAATAACAAATTAAGAAGGAAAGTTCAGAATTAAGATTTAAATAAATTTAATTGCTGTATACACTGTATCTATCTAAAATGAATGAAAACGAACTCCCAAAAAGGTTTCACGTCTTTTTGCAAGTTTTCATTCCGGTTCAATTAGCGTTAACACAGCTCTGACACGAAAAGGCTTAAAACTCTTCTCAACGTCGTTCACCCTCAAATTAATGCCGCCAGAGTAAAGCCGCTTGCCGCCCAACACTTATTAAACCAAGAAAATTAATTTTCTTCGGGCGTTTTAAAAATAACGCCTTTTTTCCTCGACAACTCCTTCCAAATTGATATTTGAAATATTATTATACATCAAACTACGTCGAGGGTTTTTAACAGCAGAGGTTCTGGATGTAGCAATTTTTCCAATCAATTGCTCGATTAAAAAAATAATTGAAATTAAATTAAACTAATTTTTAGTAAATTAATTTTAAGCAATTTTAAAGTTTTGTCGTCATAGCATGACGGTTATTAAAAATTTTGCGTAATTTTTAAGTTCTAGTTTGGTTTATTTTATTTAACAATGACCTCGCAATCAAAAGTTGGTTATCATTAATTGAAATTATTATTTGGAAGCTGCAAGGTAGGTGACTGACATAGAACATACCTGTTTATCTTCAAGGCCCGATAGCATGATCTACTATCTAAGCTCCTCCCCCAAACGGAAATTCTAGTATCGGTATTAAGAAACAATTCTTTTTATCTCGAGAAAACGTTTTGAAAAAATTTTATTTAACTTTTTATTTAGATCGTGCAACTTTAATGAAAGTCGAATTTTACGATTTAATTATTTAAATTCATAATAAATTGTAAAGTAGATGGAAGATTATCATTTATTATGTAAAGAAAAATTGTATAAAACAAATCCCACACAGATGGCGTTATTGTTCAAATTTGAATGACATTTTTAAGTCTGGTCTAGGTACTTCTTGGTTTTGTCTTGGATTAATTATACTATGAATGAAATAAATTGAAAAATTGTCTGCTACGACTTTTTTAATGAAACTAGCCAAAATCATCCCTAGCTTCTGTTAAACCTAGCGGCACAAATGAGAAATGCGTTGATCCAACACTCCCTTTCACGCAAATGGATAATCCAGCCCAGATAAAACTCAATAACACTGGCTAAGTTTCCCTCTAGTGGCAAGATAATGCAAAAACGGGTTGTGGAATAGTAAGTAGTGTGCACCGTTTTTCGCGCATTTGCAGATGTTGTTACGAAAATCCCTCCCGAAAGAGGGTCACATTAGAGCGTTTTTTGGGCCAGCCAGGGAAATTTTAGGTCAGCGATATATGACTGTGCTTTAGTTACTCCATGTTAAAATGGGAAACCATATTTATTTATTTATTTATTTATTTATTTCCAATAGACTCACTGGGTCATCTATTAAACGAAATAGAAATAAGAAAATTTACTCTCAAATTCCCAAGTAACTACAGTATACATGTAGAAACAAAGAAAGGCTTAAATCAAGTGGCGACTCGACCGTCTCGACGTGAAGTAGCTCTTTTTTCAATAGATGTCGCTAGCGTCGAAATAAAAAAGGCGGTAATTACAGGTACCCCTCGCGTTGATTGGATTGTTTGTAAATAAGCAAATAACATAAATTATAGCAATTATAAACAATATTTTTTTCACAGGATTTACTCTACAATGGTTCTCTGATGACGTTATCATTTGACTATTTTAAATTTTAGCTTCCTTTGCCATAAATAGATGGCACCACGCTCTCCAGTAAAGTCGCGTTTTTCGAAGAATCGGATAGATTCATTGCCATCTCTAACAACAAGGGCCTTATCGTAATACAGGTAGCAATGATAAAGCAGCCACTTGCTTTAATAATAGTCAATTATGGAAAACAGCTATTAAAAAATTATATGTTAATTCAGTGGCGTAGCTAGAAAAATTAGACCTCTATGCAAAGGGGGAAATTGGGCCCCCTTTATACAGGGTGTTAACTAAAAAATGGACCAGGGCGAATATCTCAAAATGTGTTTTAGCTAAGATTTTGAAATTTTAGGTTGTTATAGAGCGCTCAGGGGGTCACCCAACTATGAAAATTTCAACTTAACGGCCTTCTTGATTTTGGCCTAACATTGCTCAACTTCCTATTTCGCAAATCAGATCGAGTCAAAGCTAGTTAACCATAAAATGTGACGTTGAACAACTTTCTAATTGGAACCAACTTCGTAGCTCTTACGATTCTCAAGTTAATTTTCGAATGTCCTTGAAGACATGGTTCAAGGTCATTGACATTTTCATAGTTGGTTGACCCCCTGAGCGCTATAACAACCTAAAATTTCAAAATCATAGCTAAAACACATTTTGAGATATTCGCCCTGGTCCATTTTTTAGTTAGCACCCTGTATATACGCCACTAAGAGTTGAGCATTGGTTTCTTTGGCCAGTTACGCCACTGTGTTAATTACGCAGAAATTTCTTTAACATAGTACAGTATAAATAAAATAACACATTTTCAGGGGAAAACTTACGATGTGTAATTAATATTGTTTTGCGAAAACGATAAACAAAAACTAAATATATGGTTTACATTGTTGCCTTTTCGAAATAAACCATAAAGCAACGTTAAAAATCGTCTCAAACTATCCCCGAAGTCTAAATTAATACATTCTTAGTCAATCGAATTAAATTAAGAATAACTTTGTTTGGTGAGAAAAAACTTCACTATTCCCACGGTGAGACAAATTAAGTAAGATATACTTTGTTTTGCCAACAAAGTTTAATATAATACGCCCATCGTAAAACAATGTATATATTTTACACGTGGATATGACTTGGTTTATCAAGAAACAATTGAAATTTCCAAATTTTATTATACTTATACTTATATATTTTTGTTTAGCCAAAATCTTTACAGTAGATGTGAATTTTTTAAAATTGTGTTTAAGCAGTTTTGGTCTAGGAACAGCCAATATGGTCATCAAAAAGTGAAAATAGTGTTAAAGTTATGTTAATTAGGGCTATATTTAAAGGCTAAAAAATAGTAGTTAGCAAATTTTTAAACCAGCGTTTTGCCTGAATGGCTAAACGGTAAAAGACTGAAATGTTTTAATTATTTTGTTAAATTTTCTTAAATTAAAATAGAATATATTAGTAACGAATTTATAAATTAAGTCCTTAATTGCGTGTAAAATGCATTATCTTATACACGAAAAAAAGTCTTATTTTATCAACTTACTGAGTGCGCCGTCGAGATCCAAATGATTCAAAAGGTCGATGTTTGCTGAAGCGTACAAGCTTTTATTTGCCTCGGTAACTTCGTCGTGTAAGAGATACTAGTTTATCGTGACTAATCCACTAATTCTTTGGGAGTTCTAACGGCGAAAAACGTTCGTTGGGTTTCACCGTAACAAGCAACGTCACCACAATAACATTATTTTTTACTTTCGGGCCTAAAATTCAGCTACTTTAGGTTTTGGCATAAACGCGATTTTGGTCTTAAATTTCATAATAAATTTCTTAATAATAGTTAATTAATTAATTATTTAATTTTCAATAGATCTTGACCTCTTGAGTGTATAAGTCGTTACTTCAAAGTTACACGCAGCTCCAAATTCGTTTGCAGAATATGTGTAAACGTACTTACAAAATACGGGATATCGTGGCCTTAACACGTCTTAAGCGTACATTTAAATAAAAATAATAATATAAGGAACTGCACCTAAAAAATTTCATTTTTCACTCGGGCAAAAAAGGTTTAACGTATTTAAAAGTTTCCGTTAAGCGCAACCTTTTATTTGGGTCGACGCTCACCGTCCCATTTTTTGCCCGAGTCAAAACCAGCCTTTAACGGACTTTATTAACGGTGGATCAACCAATTTTACATTTCTGCCACCAGGTTTCACAGAAGCTAGGGTGTTAGAAACAGGAATCCATACCTTTACTTGGCAGATTTTCGTCTCGATGTGGCTGACGGTTTTTTTGACGTCACTATGTTAACTTAACAAACAACTACGTGAAAGGGGAGCGCGCGCGCAGAGGGGATTTTTTTTTCTAGTAAGCGGGGCAAAAGCCGTCAGAGTGATCTTACCATACGCGATACGGCCGGATAAGCACTCCAAGTAGAGGTATGGATTCCTGGTAAACGCGCGTTTAACAGAAATTTTTCTAATTTCATTTCTACTTTCTAATCTTATCTGTTTTTCGTGATATCTTCAGTGTTAGAAACATCAAGAAAGTGTAATATGATCAACAATAATGTGAAATATGAACAACAAGAAAGTGTAATATGATCAACAATAATGCGAAATATGAAAAACAAGAAGATGAAATATGATCAACAATAATGCGAAATATGAAAAACCAGAAGATGAAATATGATCAACAATAATGCGAAATATGAAAAACCAGAAGATGAAATATGATCAACAATAATGGTAAATATGAATAACTAGAACGTGAAATATGATCAACAAGAACGTTAAATGTTATCAACAATAATGTGAAATTATATCAACAATAATGTGAAATTATATCAACAATAATGTGATATGTTATCAACAATAATGTGAAATGTTATCAACAATAGTGTGAAATTTTATCAACAATAATGTGAAATTTTATCAACAATGTGAAATTATATCAACAATAATGTGAAATGTTATCAACAATAATGTGAAATGTTATCAACAATAATGTGAAATGTTATCAACAATAATGTGAAATTTTATCAACAATAATGTGAAATATTATCAACAATAATGTGAAATATTATCAACAATAATGTGAAATTTTATCAACAATAATGTGAAATTTTATCAACAATAATGTGAAATTTTATCAACAATAATGTGAAATGTTATCAACAATAATGTGAAATGTTATCAACAATAATGTGAAATTATATCAACAATAATGTGAAATTATATCAACAATGTGAAATTATATCAACAATAATGTGAAATTTTATCAACAATAATGTGAAATTTTATCAACAATAATGTGAAATGTTATCAATAATAATGTGAAATTTTATCAACAATGTGAAATTATATCAACAATGTGAAATTATATCAACAATGTGAAATTATATCAACAATAATGTGAAATGTTATCAACAATAATGTGAAATTTTATCAACAATAATGTTAAATATGATGAACAATAATTTGAAAAAAAGAACAAGAAGGTGAAATATGAAAAACAAGAACGCCAAATATGATCAACAAAAAGGTGAAATATGATCAACAGAAAAGTGAAATACGAACAACAAGATTGCGAAATTTGAACACAAGAAGGAAAGTCAGCGCGAACGGGACCTGATATACGAAACAGAGTGGTATAAAATAGTCTTGTACAGGTGAGCAGCGGTGTTGGCGAGTCCGATTGAGCACCTGGCTTCGCAACATACCGCTCTATACAAAGCGACGGCCGGGAGCCAGGGATCGGGTTCAGCTAGTGGCAGCTCAATGGAAACGATTCTAACTGGGTTACGTTGATTCATTATTATCAGTCTCTCTATATATTTCTCCTCTCGTACCTGGATTTCAGCAGAAGACTCGGGAGAACTAACAATCCCACTTCTATAAAATATGCACCTGTTCCGTTCCAGTTTGGGAAAACCATCCTCGAGCGCAGGTAACGCGTCTCTTCATCGAAGCGAATTGAAGGCACCAGGTGTTGGCAGTGGACGTGTTACTTTCGGTACTAGAAATCAACGTTGTACCTGACATTGAAAGCGTAGAAGGAGGATGGTCGTCCATACGTTCGATAGTAGTAACAGATTAGGTTCGTTTCTCGTATAAACTCAATCCGGATAAGCAACATAAGGGGGTAATTTAACGAGGTTGAAAACTGTTTCGAATAAATTGAAGCGAGAACTTCGGAATGTTTTAACAGCATTGCCAAGTTAGTTTGACAAAACGTAAACACGTGAAATATTAACAGCAAGAACGTAAGCCAGTGCTGGTGTCAATTGGGAGCCCGTTGTCCCTTAAGGCCCGTTTGTGTTGACGTGCTTATATCCCAAGAGCCAAGGGAAAATACGATAATACGACACTAACTTCAGTTTTGTGTAAATTTTTATATGGTGTTAACGCGTTATAAATCACGAATTGGCTGCCAAGGCGTAGCGAATTTGATAATGCTGTTGAAATGTACACTAACGCTTACTTTGACCGAATAAAAAGAAGTTACGGAATCGCAGCCTAAAATGTATTAAAACAAGTGGCGGCTCGACGCGAAGTAGCTGTTTTTTCAATAGATGTCGCTAGCATCGGAATAAAATAGGCGGTACTTAAAGGTACCCCTGGCGTTGATTGGATCGTTTGTACATTGGTCAATCACATAAATTACAGCAACTATAATCAATATTTTTATATAGGATATATAATTTAGGTTAAATTACACTAAATAGAGTTTACGTTGTCTACCTATATTCCTCTACAATGACCATTGAATTGGGAATAATACTGCTAGAATTACAATTACTATTTCGGTTGCCATGGTTACGTGGGACCTGTTCTGAAAAGACTGTACGAAATTAATCTTTATAATTAGGCGGTAGCGCCATCTATACTTTGTAAAGTTACATGGCTAAAAATAAATAATTATTAGCTAACTCCCCGTAACTTGAGTTAAAAAAGATCGTGTTGACAGAATAAAATTATTTTTAAACAACTTCAAAGGTTTGTTTGTTACGAGAAATCATACATTTCAATTTCGCATCAGATTCGCGATCAGATTCGCGAAAAAATTCAATTGCAATATAGTTGCCACCACTAGAGACAGATACCGCCACGGTAGAACGATAAAGTTGAATAAGTCTCCTTATTGAACGAAATTGGTCCCGCGCCAGCCAGATTTAGTTGTACCTCTATTTATTCCCAACTCATTGACAATGACCATAGAGTAACCGACTATGGAAGCGCATGAAACATTAATCCTAACGGGCCAGCTGGTTTTCGAGGTGTAAATAAATATAGTCTGAAGAGCGATAGTGTGGTTTTTACATTTCATAGAGTATTAACATACCTACTTTTTTATACAGATATTGTACATGACCTTTAGGCGAACTAGTTTATTTCACACCTCGAAAACAAGACGTTGAGTACGAAAGGTGTTCACAAGTTTCGCTGATAGCCTTCCACAATATGCGAGGGGGTTACTCTATGACAATGGCCATCTGACGACGTTATCATTTGGCTATTTTAAATTTTAATAGATGGCACCACACTCTCCAGTAAAGTCGCGTTTTTCGATAAATCGGATAGATTCATGGCCATCTCTAATAACAAGGGCCTTTTCATAACACAGGTGGCAATGATAGCCGCCACTTGCTTTAATATAAACAATCGCTTAGTAGAGCTAATAGTTTTAAAATTTCTGATCAAAACACGTTCTAGCGGAATTTGTCAACATAAATCTACATTTTTCCAAGTTGAATTTGAATTGGCAAAAATCTCCCTTTTTAAAAATGATGGTTCTATGAAGTAGAAGTACTACTAATTTTTGAAGTCTCCAGTCTCAGTTTATTTCATCAAGAACGCAATTATGATAATGAGAACGTACGAGTTAACCCTCTTACAGAATAAATTGAAACAATCTGTTGGGGACTTTATTAAACTAGTTTTTATGGACGCGATAATTGATAATCTACTAACTATTGTGCTAGTTATGACAAATTAAATTAATTAAATCTTTAAATTCAGCTAAATTAAGAGTTGACTCGAATTTTTCGGCAACTAATTAAAAACAATTTATCGAAAGAATAATGAAAACTTTCTTCCGACCGATAAAAGATGCAATTGTAAAAAAATGGAGGCTTTCCGTTTTAGAGAAAAACTTTCCAGCTCATGTGGTCCTCGAAGAAAGACTTCCACGTTCTCTGTAACCTAAAAACGTTCTTGACCAACATGGAAACATTTTACCGTATTGTCACTAAATTTTTTTTTTAACGGAAACAGGTGTTCAATTTAAAATGGTGATAAAATAAAAATATTACATTTTAGGACCTACAATATTGTTTAAATAAAAAATTAATAATTTTTACTAATTATACTCGTTTGCTCGAAAGATAAAGAAAACGTTCTTACTACCGATGGTAGATGGCGTGGTACAAATGGGGGGAATGGAGGAAAGAGTTTAGATTGTAGATCACGCAAAATGTCAACGTGCTCGGTAACCTTAATAAATTCACGATCGTATATATTAGGAGGAAATTTCCAATGAATTCTCGATTTGCTATTCTTCATTCCAAACACATACACAAACAAGACGCCAGGGGGTGGAGGGGGTCAGATGATGGACTGTTTAAAGCTCCTTTCGGAAAACAGATTACCCATTGGGACAGTGGGCGTGAGGAGGTGGACTTTCAGCGAAAAATCTATACATATATTCAACGTTTAAGCATTACGTCTTTCAAATTTTCGACGCAGAAAAATACACTAGAAACTGACGCGAGAGTTCCATTTTGATGAAACTCCAACTCTTCTCAATTTAAACAATAATAATAGGATTTGCATCCGAGAGAAAACAGCCGGTAGCTTGTTTCACTTTTTTTTCGCTTCAGGGAATTAAAATTCCAATTTCAGACCAGTTTTAGCGTCGTATTCTTTTGGAGAAAAACACAAGCGCTGTACGGCAACTCAATATACTCGTAAACAAATATTTTTTCTCTTATTTGATTTATTTAGATTACGAAATCTACCCCTCCACTTTTCCGCGAATTATTCCAAATATTAAAACATATATACTGATGCCAAGAACGTATTTACGTTACTGAGAATGTACGAGTCGGTCATCCTTTTAACGGGTAGCCCATTGAATCGAATCCCTTTCTACCGAAATTTTCCGAACACTTTTCCAATATATATATATATATATATATATATATATATATATATATATATATATATATATTCGGTTGATTGGGAAATTTTAAGTTTGTAATATTTTTTATGTAAACTGTGTTAATTTTATTCTATTAAACAAATTGATATTAATTATTAGGTCAATAGGTTTGGTTAGGTCAATTTAGGTTAGGTTAGGTCAATTTAGATTAGGTTAGTTCAATTTAGATTAGGTTAGTTCAATTTAGATTAGGTTAGTTCAATTTAGATTAGGTTAGTTCAATTTAGATTAGGTTAGTTCAATTTAGATTAGGTTAGTTCAATTTAGATTAGGTTAGTTCAATTTAGATTAGGTTAGGTCAATTTATGTTAGGTTAGGTCAATTTATGTTAGGTTAGGCCAATTTAGGTAAGGTTTGGCCAATTTAGATTAGGTTAGGTTAATTTAGGTTAGGTTACGTTAGGTTAGGTTAGGTGAATTTAGGTAAGATTAGGTGAATTTAGGTTAGGTTAGTTAAATTTAGGTTAGGTTAGTTAAATTTAGGTTAGGTTAGTTAACTTTAGGTTAGGTTAATTGAATTTCGGTTTGGTTAGGCGAGTTTAGGTAAGGTTAGGCGAATTCAGGTTTGGTTAGGCGAATTTAGGTTAGGTTAGGCGAATTTAGTTTAGGTTAGGCGAATTTAGTTTAGGCGAATTTAGGTTAGGTTAATCGAATTTAGGTTAGATTAGGTTAGGTTAGGTTAGGCGAATTTAGGTTAGATTAGGTTAGGCGAATTTAGGTTAGGAAAGGTAAATTTAGGTTAGGAAAGGTGAATTTAGGTTAGGTTTTGTGAATTTAGGTTTAGTTAGGTTAATTTACGTTAGGTTAATTTAGAATAAGTGTCTATTGCAAATGAAGTCAGAGGTTTTCTCGAATTTGTAGTTCATTGATTCAACTGTAATGGAAACGTTAGAGCCCTATATCTCTATAGAAAGAGATACATAATGGTGTACGAAGGTATTTAGGTAACCAAGAGCTAATGAGTCTACTCATTACAGAAGCAAGAAGTATGACTAGACTTTAAATTGAAACAGCAACGCTTTCTGTCGGGAAATGTTTAATAATATATTCCCTTGACTCAATGATCGAGAAATTTACAACTTAGTTTACTATTTATGATTAAATAAATTAAATTGTTAAGCTGTTACTAAATTTACAGTGAAATAGAACAACGTTCTTGCGACCGATACTAGATGGCGAGATAAAATTTCCAAAATGGAGAAATTCCGTTTGAGGGAAGAGCTTAGGTAGTAGATCTTGATAGCTAAACATGTAGTTAGTTCTCAGTAACAGAAATATGTTATTGCTAATACGAAGTTATAAATAATTTAAATCGTTCGAATGCGACTAAATCCGTTACAATCCAAGTAGTCATATTTGATAAAAAGGTCGTAGAATAAATAAATGTCCTCGAAAGGGTCGCGGGAATGAATCCCAAGCCGTCAGAATTAGGTGGCGTCAGGGCAAAGGAAATGACGTCAATTAGGTCTATTTGACAGGTCCTAATCTATGAAAGAAGCACGCGCAAAGAGAGTGCCAGAATGTATTAACTCTGATTTGGGAAAACTTAGATACACGAGGATTTAAAGAAAAGTATCAAATAATTTCGATTTACAGTTTTTCAAATAAATTATAAATAACTTTTCTCGATATTTTTCATTACCTAATAATTTTTGTGTCAGTATTTGATTTACCTGTGCGTCTAGGATATCAATCATCTGATATCAGCAGTAGTCTAATCATTCGTGGCCCGGACTAGCATCCATAGCCGGGACGCGGGACGAAACAGTCAGGGGCGAGAGAGCCCTACTGAGGACTAACAGACTAAAAGTAAAGGCGGCTGCACACATGAGACGCGAAGCGAGCGACGCGATGTGAAATTAGAAAAATTCCTAATTTTGCACACGCTTTGTTTGCTGGTTTTTGAAACGGGTCATGCGTGCGTGCTCAAAATTTGCTTGCGAGCTTTATGTGTGCAGCCGCCTTCACACCTCAGACGCAAGAAACCCAACCCTTCAAAAGATGCGGTGATGGGCATCACTTACTAAAGATAGTAAATTTCGGCAACTTAGAATAATAGAATCCACCTTTAAAGTAATATCAATAATGTATTTATTTCTGCTTAGGGATAATTACTTTGTTGAAGCATTATTTTCCAATTTTACCTCAGCAAGGTTGGGGGAAAAAATGTCTATAATTCAGGTGGCCGTGTTAAATTGCATAGGAGGGTGTTGGCAAACCCTTCATGCCACACCAGTCAACAGATCCCTATACTTACTTTTATCGTTAATCTCTACAAGTTTTTATGGATAGGAAAACCCTTTTAACCAGTGGGGAGATAACTTGGCAACTCTACGCTACAAGATGGTTACGAACCCGGCTCCTTTGGCTGCGAGACGAAGTGATAACAACTCCGCCACCTTATACCTTCTATATAAAAAACGAGACTTGTCAAAAATAAATTTTTTGGGAGTAGCTTATCCTCAGCTAAACCGTTTCAATTTTGAATTCATAAATAGTTATTGAAAAAGTAGCTAACGATAACTTTAGAAACAACTAGTATTTCATTAGATGTCCTGCTAGAAAGTATCTTTAAAGTCCGGTACACGACGACGAAATAGTAACAGTATGATGCAGTCATAAAGGGTGTGTACCTTTACCTATCAGTAGGGTAAAAGTGTTGGTTCTAAACGACATAGAGTGGATAGAAAACCCAGGGGTGGAGAAAGGTCAAAATGCTCCCCTTTGGAGAGGACCCCTACAACCAGCACTTTTACCCTACTCATATCAAGACGCTTTTCCCCTATTGTTTGTTTTAATAGACTTTCCGCCGTAAAATTTCTGAAACCAAAATTATTATTTGGAATTAGGGTAGCTCATATGAAATCGACGAATGTGGTCGCCACTTCCTTTCTGATTTTAACATATTTTTAACGTGTTTTTTCGGGTTCAGGTTCGACCAAGACGCCAAGCGAAGTTTTAATTCCCAATCTGATAGGAATCTCGAGTTCATTCCCAGCTTTGGAATATTAAGACTCCGCTTTCAATAAATAAAGTTCATAACCTTTACTTGGGATTTTAATTTGGGCATTTGCGAACATCAACGTGATGATAAATTGGTAATTCCTCGAACATTTGAAAGCGCCAGCCACAAGCCCAAACGTGTCGCTTATAGGTCGCGTAGCCCTGAGCTGCGATTGTTTAAATAGCATTTCTATAAACGTTGTCAATTTTATACTATATTGGATACAGATTTAGATCGTTGGACATCGTTTGAGTAAAGAATTATCCGAAAAAAAAACTAAAAGAGACTTTATGGAATGGTTAAAAGCAAACGTGTAAGTAATATGAGAAAGAGCTTTACTACGATTATACTGAAGATAGCGCTACACAACACTAGGGGCCTTTCCCGCTTCTAGTTAATAACGACGAGTGACGCACGTTTGGTGGTTCGTGTTAAATAGAAGGTGCCAGGGAGCAGGCGTCGCCGTCATTATGAAATAAAAGCGGGAAAGCCCCCTAGTTTTATATTGCGCCATCTTCAACACAAACCGAAAAAACTCTTTCTCATTGGCTTTATTTTAAGAATATTCTTAGGTATAAAAATATAGTTCATGATTTCGTAAGTTTTATTGAATTTCAGGTGATCGAACACTGTTTCAATGGATCATATCAACTTATTAATTTGATCGAACGACAAATGATCGAAAATATCTTTATGGGAAACTACTAAACCTGAAATTTTAAGCTAGAAGGTGAAGTAGAATTAATGAAAATTATATTTTTAAGTGATTAGACTTACTACGTGTACAAACACATACTTCAAAATTATAAAACAATTCGGCAGCAAACTATTATCACTAGAAACGGCTTAAATTCGACTAAGAAAAAACGTATAAATTATAACTTAACCTAACGTAGATTACAGGTAACAATAAGAAAATATTAGTATAGTCCAAACCGCTATCATTCGTTAGAATCTTCATCGGTTTAACTACACTTATTTCCTCTTATAACCGTTCTTTAACAACTACTCGATCAACTGAAAATCTGTCAAATGCAACTACTGCTGAATTCGAAGAAACAGCATTCTGGGAATGAGTAAATACGTTCTTTATAATATTAACAATTTACGTTTTATAGAAGTGTAAGAAAAGGAATTTACATGCTAAGCATTTTTTTTGATGGAATATTTTGGTTTTACCAAATATTTAGCAAACCACTTTCCATATTTGCTTATTTCTGTGATATTTAATGTTATCGTATTTTCTAACACAAATTTAAATGAAAAAGTAGTAACTTCAGAGGACTTATGTGGTCTAAGGTATCGACAACATCGTTTTGTAGATAGAAATAAAACAAAATGTTGTAAGCTACTTTTTCCTAAAAACTGATATTATTTAAACGTTAATAATAATCAGCTAGGCTAATACCCAAGGCACCGCCTTAGGCCTAAGTCATCAAGCGACTTTTGAAGCCTTTAATTCAGGTGGCCGGGTTACACCTAAATTTTTTGTGTTACCATGTTTTGGCAATCGTTCAGCGATAAATACATAAATGAAATGACGAAGAGCGCCTAAGGGCGCATCAAGAGACCGAACACATTTGTCAAGAGAAAAAGTCATTTCACAGGGACAACGCCATTAGCGGTCAATTTTTAAAAATGCCTAATCTTACCAATGTCGCCAACAGTTTGTAAAGCAGAATTTAAAATATCTAAAAAACGCATTCGTTTTTCTTTTTCTATTGAATTCATTAAGGAGTTAAACTTTTATTCATAGCAAGAATTGATTTATTTAAACTAAGGGATATTCAATATGACAAAAAATCAAATCAGACCGGATAGAGAGCTGCAACGGAGTGGAATTTATGATTTTCCAAAAGTAGGAAAACCTTATCGGAATTGGAAGCAAACTTTTGGGAATTAAAACAACGGAACGGAATCGAAACAAAAATCCGGAAAAATCTAAAGCCTAGAACACACATACATAAAAATCTAACGGAAAACCAAACTGAAACGTAAACGCAAAATTTAATTTTTTCGGCCACCGTGGCGCCATCTCAAATGCCAAACTTCAAACCCGAATAAATGATTTGATAATGGCGTCCATAAAACATTTAGCAGTATTTAAGCCAAGGCCTAAATTCTACGTGTAGAAAGGTGCTTACCTCCTATGATAAAAGAGGATCCAACGGCTTGCCAACAGCGGCGGCGATCGGAAAATATTTCATCCAAAAATTCATATACTTAAAACTTAAGGACGAAAATGTGCAGCTCTAAATTTTTATTACTATACATATTTTTTTAAAGCGTTTTTTTAATATCTCATCCGTCAATGAATACATTGATAATATCGAAATTAATTTCACGGTTATATCATCTTAACGCTACTCGCATCTGCAATCTCAAAATAGCTTCTGTAAAAAGACTGAATTCGGACCCAAATAAAGGCAGTGAGATAATAAATATTTCCCTGGTTGATATTTTTCCTCAATTTTATTTCTGTGGGGGCTCAGCCCTCTTTGGTTTTTCCCTGTGGGGGCTCGAGCCCCAGAGCCCCCACGGGATCGCCGTCACTGCTTGCCAAATGTTTTTTTTTTAATATTGTATCCTTATAATTAGGATTTTTTTGTCAAATAGGCTAGGGTTGTTCCTTGCTTTTTCTATAAAGTGTTCCAATTCTTTTCTATTCGAACTTTCTTTGATTCAGCCATATTTTATCACGGAGAGCGGCGGTGTATGAGACCGACTGCCTCTTGGCTGGCTGATCTGCGCAAAATATTGAACATCGTATAACTCTCTTTTCCGTCGCGATTCCGTCCCAAGTTTGCGCTTTTTTTTGCGTTTACGTTTCAGTTTGGTTTTCCGTTCGATTTTTACGTATGTGCGTGTGTTCCAGGCTTTAGTAACGGAACGGAATTGGAGCCACATAGGCGAAAATGGGGATAAAGGCGGATAAAGGTAGGCGGTAGCTAGCCTTCTAAGCTTCAATGAGTCGGTTGAAGAGGGGGATACTAATCAAATACCATAAGTCATGGAAATTAAAGCTGTTTTATTAAAAACAAATTGTAAATACACATAATTTGAAGCTTCCAGGTTTTCCTAGGACAGAATGGAATTGATGGTTCTTTCACTTTCGGCATTTTTAGAAATAATAACTAATTCATAATACTAAACACGAAAAAGTGGAAATGGAGTAACGGACGGAAAAAAGATAGTTGGGATAAATGAAATTGAACGGGAATGAACGGAATAATTATACGATAAATAAAACGGAACGGAAACGGACGGAAAAGGTTGGCGAAAAATAAAACGGAACGGAAACGGACGGAAAAGGTTGGTAAAAAATAAAAAGGAACGAAACGGACGGAAAAGGTCGGAGAAAAATAAAAAGGAACGGAAACGGACGGAAAAGGTTGGTGAAAAATTAAACGGAACGGAAACGGACGGAAAAGGTTGGTAAAAAATAAAAAGGAACGGAAACGGACGGAAAAGGTTGGTGAAAAATTAAACGGAACGGAAACGGACGGAAAAGGTTGGCGAAAAATAAAACGGAACGGAAACGGACGGAAAAGGTTGGCGAAAAATAAAACGGAACGGAAACGGACGGAAAGGTTAATTACGAAATGAAACGGAACGGAAACGGATAGAAATACCACATCGGGAAACATATCGGAGCGGAAACGAAATGTAATTTTCGCTACCCTGCAGCTCTTTAAGCCAGGGATCTCTTTGGTTTCCTAACACTAACCTCTTCCGACGCGATTGAAGAGCCGGCGACGTTTTTATCGTGCCATAAAAAATGAGAACATAATGGCCACGAATCGTCATTCTCCCGAAGTTTAAATAAATACATTATTGTTTATAGTTTTAGAGATTTTAAGTAAAATATCGATCAAAATAGTGATAAAAGTCGTATATTTTGTAATTAATCAGAAGGTATTTATTCCCGCAAAAACGAGTTAATGTTGCATCATCTAGTGTAAATTAAAGCATTAAAATTTAATATATGTAAGCAATTTGTGAATCGATAAATTTAGCAAGTAAATTTAGGCTCTCTCTCTGTAAGATTGTTTAGAATAGGTTGATTCCAAAAGTCAGTGGGTGAAATGTTTTTGCGTCAACACCCAAATTCCCGTTAGGCCTAATAAAATATTTTTGCGTCATGACCAAAATTTCCATTAGGCGTAGTAAAATATTTTTGCCTCAACGCCAAAATTCCCGTTAGGCCTAAGAAAATATTTTTGCGTCATGACCAAAATTTCCGTTAGGCCTAATAAAATATTTTTTAGTCAACGCTCGCCATCGAAGAATGTTTGCACCAGTGAAAACCAGCCTTGACGACGTTATGACGTAGGGGAAGTGAATCTTCACAAGACTTCACTGACTTTCGTAATCGATCTAATCGAACCCGGCTTTTAAATTAAAGTTATCGAGATAATCCTGGTAGACTTTGCGAGTCCTTGTTATGATTGAGAATTAAAGTCCGCCAGGTCCGGGGCGAACATCGTTATGTTTATATGGTGGATATCTCGTAGACGAGAAATGGCTTAACTCGATTGGCAACATCAAACATACGCGTATAAGCCCTGAGAAGATGGTCACGGTACTCGGATACTCTCCGTCTCTCTATCCGAGTCGAAATACGCGTACATGTCTCAAGGATAATAGGAAAAGCCCCGAAGAGAACTGCCATTATGGAACGCTTTGTAATTTTGAATCCATTACGACTCCGCGAAGTTATTAGACCGACAATATAACTCCGATATCCAACCCATTGCAAGGTCATTGCGCCTAGCTGACCACTAGTCGTAAGGATACGTCGTTCGAGATATTTTCTTTTGGTTGCTTTGAAATGGCCTTTATCTTATCCGAATGTCACCACTTCGATTCCACTTCTCTGTTTCAAACTTAAGTTTACATTGACCCAATTTGACCGAACAGAAAAAGGTTATTTGGACGAACGAACATTTTTTCCCAACTTTGTTGATTTAAACCATAGATATATGAAATAACAAAGATCCTCAATTGTACGAGGGACTGATACGGAAGCGACAACTAGCAGATAATAAAGCAAAATAAAAAATGATACGTGACTTCAACCTCATGTTTTCTAAGTGTTTCGCTCAATTCATTTCCTCGCCTTAAAATTTTCGTCGATTTTAAAAGTAGATTACGAGCGAAATAATTAAGGGTAAATTATGAAAGTATTCTTAAATAAAACCTGGAAACTTACTAAAAATCATATGAAAAATTTAAAGTTGAGTACAAACACTACAATTATTAAAAAGTCTCCGAATTCAACACAGTTAGGAAAACAAATACGAAGTGTAGCGAGTGTTAAGCTTGTGTTCAACCCGAAGGCAGGAATAGGAAACTCATTTATACACAATAAATTTGCAACTTTATATTTCCAATATTAAAGGTAATTTATATTTCAATTATCATCTAGTTTAGTTTAATCAAAAGGATGTGTTTTATTAAACATTTCATATGATTAAGTAGCTAAAGTAATTGAATATTATTCTATATTATCTCCGTATCAATAAAAGATCAAAGATATTTCGCTAATAATTGCTAATGTTTGGATGATTTTTATTTAATTAGACATTTATCTGTTTATTTAGCTATTCAAATTATTACGTTGTAAATAATCAATTTTGGAAAATCAAAGGTCGAAACTAATTTAAATTTAATTTATTTCGTCTCGTAGTGAGAAGAGCCAGTTATCTCCCCACTGGTTAAAGGGGTTTCCCCGAGTTCTTCGGTTTCCCCTTCCATAAACACTTGTTGAGGTTAGCGGTAATAGTGGGCTCGAGTGGCATTAAGGGCTTTGCACCACCTTCCTACGCATTGTAACCCGGTCACCCGAATTAAAGGCATTAAAGGTCTTTAGATGAAAATTTGTCGCGGATGGTGGCTAAATAAATAATTTTGCTGTTGGAAGCCTTTCAATTGAATAGTTTTAGTAAGCCTTGTCTGGTTTTTAAATAGGTTTCGAATGTGATTTCTCGGGTATTTCAACAGTGGTGTAGCTAGAATATTGGTTCGGGGGGGGGGGGGGCACATTATTGAAAAAAGTTAAAACAAACGTACAACAATACGTTTAGGGGGGCAGGCACGCGTCCCTTGTGCTTCCCTAACTACGCCACTGACTTGCAAAGACTAGTAACAATTCGTGGGGAGCCACGTAATTTTTTTATGGTCATTGTCAAAACAAACAATGACTTAGAAATCACCATGCTTACAATCATAAGTAACATAATAACAATAAGTATGACACTTCCTATTGCTTTAATGCTAATTTTCTAACTCTCTTCAAGCTGTGACTTGGACTCGCGACTTACCGTTTTGGATGACTACTTTTTGATAAAAATTTAAGCCTTCTATCGGAGAGCACGTTCTGGAGCCGTGAGGGGCTTTGACTTTGTTTTGAAGCCCGCGAGCGAATCCACGCGTGCTAAAAAGAACATGAGCTCGTGGCGCCGAGAAAAACTTTTTTAATTTTTATCATTTTAGCCTAATATTCCGGCTATCTATCGGAAACCAGATATTTCGGCTTAGCGGAAGTCACGCGAATTTTAGACACTAGAGGGCTCTGTGTTGAGAAAACATCTTGATTACGCAATAACTATGAAAATCAGTTTGGTTATAAATCTCGCTAATTGTCATACTTATGATTATTATGTTACTTATGTTACAATTATTATGGGTTTATTTATGATAATACGCGGGTGACATTTACTAACCGATTTGATCGGGTACAGATATATAGCTTCACGTATAAACAGAAACTTTAACTAGGCAAATTCCGAAAATAAGTAAATGATAACTTTACCGAAATTATACAAACATTTTTATATTTCTAAGGTTGCAATTAAGTGTAGAAGACTCTCAATGAAAATGGGTTTTAGAAGCGTATATAAATAAGCAAACATACCAGCAAGATACGGCTTTGGTACATTAAGTTAATTTAGTTTTAACGGAACTTTTCGTTGAACATTTCAGTGGATAAAATATGAAAGATCTGAGCGGAGTTGTAAAATTTTGTTTCAATTAAATATCTTGCTAATAAAAGTTCGGAATTTTTAGCTACGCTTAACGTAGCTGCGGCGAAACTGAACGACTCAGTCCTAAATGAGAAGAAGGTAAAGTTTGGATTGAATTAGATTTTACCATTCGGTGTTTTGTAAGAGAACACGGTGAAGTTTCATTTGACCTTAGTTACTTAAAGCCCGAGCTTTTAAGTTTGTATTGAATGTAAAATTCAATTTTGCAAATTGAAAATTTGAGCACTATACGGTATAGGCGTGTATAAGGGAAACTGCTCGGATAAATTTAATTTCCTTTTCCTTTTCCATTTATTTCAAGCAAGCCCCATCGTACCAAAGGTAAATAACATAATTAAGTAAACAAACGTGTGGAGCGTCATGCTAATGTTTTAATAATTTAAAACAAAACGTCATTATTTGCATGAATAAATTATTTTTAAATTAATTAAAGAGATTTTAAAAACAAACATTTATAAAATTTAAAATTCCATGAATAAATGCATTTGTATCTGATCAGATTAGACAAATCTCTTCAACTTTATCTAAATAATAATCAGCTAGGCTAATACCCTTGGCACCACCTTAAGCCTAAGTCATCAAGCGACTTTTAAAGCCATTAATGCCAGGCGAGCCAACAGCTCCCTACAGCAAAAATAAATAGGGTGCCTACACTAACTATTACCGTTAACCTCAACAAGTTTTTATGGAAGGGGAAACCAAAGAGCTCGGGGGAAAACCCCTTAGACCGTTGGGGAAAGAACTTGCAAACTCAACGAAGGAGTAGTTCTGAATTTTCACCCAGTGCCACAAGTTGGGATCGAACCCGGCTCCTCTTGCTGCGAGGCGAAAGTGCTAACCAATCTTCCCCTCATCTTCTGAATTTATTAAATGGTCTGCTTTTGAAGTTAAAGATCAGTAAATCAAACAGTTTTCCACGACATATTTTAAAGCAATATTACGTTGGCTTAGTAAATAATTAACACATTTAGAGAAATGTTATCTATTTAATTCACGGTTACTTCCCAAATTCCATTCAAATAAGTTGTTAACTTTTAAATGAAACAAGTTGGCAAGCTTGCCAAAATATACCTCTCCTCGGAAGAATTCTCCAAAAAAAACGAAATCCCGGTGCTATCCCAACCAGTAGAATATTTTTAATTATAATTATAATAAATATTAAAAATGTGTAATTGCCTTATACAAATTTCCAATATCAATAGAACAAATAAAACAAGTTTAGACCCAAAACGATATTAAATTAACAAAAACCAACCAAATGTTTATGGAAAACAAAAGTTAAAGCGAAAACCAAATCTATAAGTGAAAGCACTAATAAAAACTGCGTGGGCTACTGACGATAACCCAACGAAGCCGATAAAAAGCAATGCAAATTAAAAATCGAAGACATGAATTATACCCAACATTATTATCAACACTTTAGATAGACGAAATAAAACAAGAAAAATATGTAATAATAACGCAACCAAGTAACAAGTCATTTAAAAAACTTTTGAATCAAGAAAAAGTCAATCTAACTACTCACAGTAATGAACATTGTATTAGCAGAAATATGCAATAAAAATTTAGAATAATAACCCAATCAAACAACAAGGTAATTCAAGTACTTAGAAATCCAGAAGATGTCAATCCATATACCCACGGTGATGAAAATTGTAATAGAAAAACCAAAAACACCTTACCGTTAATAATTCCCGGCTTATAATGCACACAAAACAACTTTAACTGAATAGTGAAGGCTAAACAACAGCGCATATCTCAAAATATAAAACCAACGTAACCACATTAATGAAAATGTATCACACATTTAAAGCCGTTAAGAAAACACGTAAATAAATTACGAAGTTACCAGTAAAGTAAACAAAACGAAAAAAAGCGCGTTGTATACCACTTGAAATTGTATTCATAAATGACCCTTAAAGGTTCAAAAGTACCGATAGACAAAAAACCAACTAAGAGGACCACCCACGGGCTCTACCCTTTAACCCTCTTATCTCTGCTGACTGCGCTAAAAAAAGATTTGACCTTTATAATTTCATAAGTAAAAAAATTAGAACTTTAAAAACTATTAATATACTCTTCCGCTAAGCTGAGTTTATAATTTTCCAAGAAGCGTAACACAAAGAAGGTAAAACACTCGCCCATCATATAGGAGGGTTCGGGTTCGAAACCCGTCCGATGCGATCGCTAAATGATACTATGATGAATACCGTGAGTATTTGGTGGAAACCCTGCCATTGGGACGTTGAGACGTTATCCGTAACCCTCAGCACTCGGTCCGACCCAAAAGTCAAAGATTCGTCACGTACTATCACAATTCGCAAAAGAAAGTCATATTACACCCAATGACAAAAAGAGGGCTCTTTTGGAAAAACATTTTCCCTAATTTCAAGAAACTGCGTGATTACACTTTGCCACGAAAATGCGTACGCGTTCGCGGCGCAGACAGACAGACACACACACACACACACACACACACCCTCTCAGACACGGTGATTGTAAAACCCCTTGGAGGGGTAAAAATTAGTCATTGTAAAGAATACATTTTCTTATTTCCACCCGAGCTTTTTCTTCCAAAACGTATTTTGAAAAAGCAGTACAGGTTTTAAGCGAATAACAATAAAAGTATCAGGAAACTGAAAAACTTGTTTCTTAGGAAATATACGATATATTTCTGATCGTACTGCGTGGCAACACTGAGTAATCTATACAGTGTAGCGCTTCGACTGTGTTCCTCAAAGGCCAAAAGTACTTTGTCGTCGAATCACGAACTCATTTTCTGTTTGCGCGAAAGTGCTCGAAGACCGGCAGTTCGACGCGAGCTTTAGTTATTCTATTATTTGGCTAGACTTTCGTTTTAATGAGAAAGTACCAACCAAAATGAGTAATCTCGGAATAAATTTCCCATAAGATCATAAGGATGTTAAACAACCAATCCTGGCTCCAATGAAACATTGTAGCCATTGACGAACTTACTCGAGACCTTCTTGTAACCGGGTATACGAAACCGCGAACAAGCATTTCGATATTTTCATTTCGAGTTGACAGAAATTTACGAGGGTAGTGCTAACTTATAAGAATCAGCTAGGCCAATACTCAAGGAGCCATCTTAAGTCTAAGCAAAAGTGACATAATTACAAAAAGTGTGACAATTCCTGTACTTTCGTATGCTAAAGGTTTAATGAATGCTCGAGATCGACCACATAAAAGACAATTTTTTTTATTTTTTTTTAGAAGCTCGTTATGAGCGATTGTAACGGGAAATTTCATTTCCGCTAAATATCGGAAGGTAGCGCTACGTTAGTTGGGCGTGATAGTTCTAAGGGAAATTCTCTATACGAACTTTTGCTTGCCTTACTCATGGGAAAACTACTACAGGACTCGCAATTTCATACTAAGCTCCCATAGAGTATTTATCTTCAAACTGTCGCGCTATTCGACTGGAGCGCTACCGTGCGTAATTCGCGAGAGTTAAAAATCTGGTACAAAATGGCGAGTATCTCCCTAGCCTGATTTACGAGTTTATAAATAATCTTTTTAGCTATGGCCCCGAAAAAATGTTATTTGAAGATAATGCCCATTTTCATGGAAAATTTAGCTTTACCAGTAATTAATCAAGTTAATATTACGTCTTGAGCTGTACTTTTCTATTGAATATCCATTCGATAATATGTAATCCTTTTAGAAGATTCATTACGAAGGCTATTTTGTGCCTCCTCTAGTATTTTAACCGTTTCGCAAAGATTAGATTGAAATATATTCTCAAGAATATCTGATATTCAAACATTCTTATTATTTTAGTTAATAAAATTGATTAGTATAACTTAACATGAAAATTCGGCGTCAATTTTACCTTTCAATAATCTAATCTCCAACTCGATGGACGCTGCCATCTTGTCCCAAATTTTTAACTTCAAAGAACTTCACTAGATGGCGCTGCCCGTCACGTAAAATTTCAACGCGACATTTGGAAGACGTTTTATAGGCTTGCATTACGAGTCCTGTAGTAGTTTGCCCATGCCTTACTAGTCCTTCTAGGGGTTATTTGCCATGCTTACATATAGGGCACCCTGGATTTATATTATAATAGATTATGTACTAAATGCTTTTAATTAAAATTAGGGTTTCAGATTTTTATTACTTCGCCAATAGTTAAATCATTATAAATAGCATATATATTTTATTAAATGAAGACATTTGACTTTGTATCTTTAATTTGAACGCTGTGGTACGTTAAATACTACATTTAATTAATCTCGTGGACATCCAAAAAACCTTATTCCTAAAACTTTCAGCTAATTCGCGGTGGTCGGTTTTCCCGATCCATTAGGAAACATTTTACGCTCTTTATAAGCAAAAACGTTAAAACGTCAAATAAATTTAAATTCCCAAACAAAGAAGAAACGCCATTGAAATCTCGAAAGTAGGGCCACCAGAATGATACTTGTAAAGTTTCAACGTTGATTGACTTTACGGGCCAAATGTACGGTGGTTGGGGGGGTAGCGAAGCCCCCCCCCAAGAGCTTAAACGAAATCAGCAGACTCGGGAGCGGGCATCGGATGATAATCGGGATGACGAAGCCTAACTGTTCCTTTTATTATCTGACGGGAACTTTCCGCTCATTAAGTTTTGGAAGGGCGCTTATCTCAGGGCGCAATCCCCCAGTTCAAAGAAAAGGCATAAAAGCCCTCCGCGAAGATCGGTCCGAAATTATGACCACAAGGGCCGACGGGGGATATCTTCTTCCTGGTCTTTTCGCCGTGAAAATCCGGGATCTAAGGCTAGACAAGGTTTAATCAAAAGTTTTGAAAAAGTTTCCAGAATCGTTTTTTTATATATATTTAGAGGGGGAATTTTGGTGCGAAGGAATGAGTGAAGGATTTTTTGAAGTTTTCGGGGGAAAATTGAAGACGGGCCAATCAATTTTCGAACTTTTTCGCTTATCGGTGGGTTTCGACGTAATCGTGATATTTCTTTTTTAAATTTCATTTTCTTTTTTTTTGACGTATACCGGAAACCCGCTGCCCCCCCCACTGAGCTCTACTATAAACTCGGCTCAAAAGTGATTCGCGAGCCTCAAAGCTTCCACGTTCTGAATTTAATGATGTTTTACTTTCTTTAGATAAAAAATAGACTATGAGAAAGAGAAGACCTGATTTTTTTATTGGCGAAATTTCTCAATTTATTTCACGCGCGTTTAACTTCGAAATTTCTTTAATATTCGCGAGTTTATTATGTTGAAAATTTATAGTCGGATCAATGTAGCGTAGCGCCATCGCATGGAGAGGGATTACAGAAAATCCTAGAAGATAAAACAGTGTGACCACTGGAAATTACTAACAACGTGACAGGAAAACTATTAAAGAAAAATTAATATTAATGGAAATTTACCTTATATTGAAAAGTAATATTCTAAAATTTTCCGGAAAATTATAAAAGGAAGTTTTCGGGAAATTGTAAATGGAAGTTTTCGGAAAATTATTAAAGGAAGTTTTCGGAAAATTATAATAGGAAGTTTTCGGAAAATTATAAAAGGAAGTTTTCGGAAAATTATAATAGGAAGTTTTCGGAAAATTATAAAAGGAAGTTTTCGGAAAATTATAAAAGGAAGTTTTCGGAAAATTATAAAAGGAAGTTTTCGGGAAATTATAAAAGGAAGTTTTCGGGAAATTATTAAACTAATTTACCGGGAAATTATTAAACTAATTTGCCGGGAAATTATAAAACTAATTTTCCAGGAAATTATTAAACTAATTTGCCGGGAAATTATAAAGGGATTTTCCAGGAAATTATTTAACTAATTTTCGCGGAAATTATAAAGGAATTTTCCAGGAAATTATTAAACTAACTTTCCAGGAAATTATTAAACTAATTTACCGGGAAATTATAAAACTAATTTACCGGGAAATTATAAAACTAATTTTCCGGGATATCATTGAACTAAATTTCGACGAAATAATAAAACTTATTTTTTGAAAAATACAGTAAAATATAAAAGAAATTATTCTGACATTATAGGACCTTTTCATCTTTCTTTTAAAAAGCAAACCTTCGTTCAAATAACAGATTCAATAAGTTATTAAGGGGTATAGGTCAGTTTTTCAGATTGTAAAAATAGAAAATTAGACCGGTTTTATAAGTTTGCAAGTGGACAATTTGAAAAATATCAAAAGATGATTGCCTTATCTCAATTTTATTATTACAAAAATAGCGACAGACAAAAGAACGATTAAAAAGTAAATTTAGGGGAAATATAGAAAATAGAAAAATGGGGGAAATAGTAAAATAGAGGAATAGTGAAAATAGAAAATGGGGAAAACAAGGGAAATATGGAAAAGAGGAAAAAGGGGAAATATAGAAAAGAGAAAATAGGGAAAATAGGATAAATATAAAATGGGGTAAATATGGAAAATAAAAAATTGAGGAAATATGAGAAACACGGAAAATATAAAAATGGTAAATATATGGACAATAGGAAATAGGAAAATAGGGGAAATGCGGAAATTAGAAAACTGGGAAAAATAGGAAATAGGGGAATACATAAAATAAAAAATTGGGAAAATATGAGAAACATGGAAAATAGACAAATGGAAAATATATGGACAATAGGAAATAGGAAAATAGGGGAAATGTGGAAAATAGAAAACTTGGGAAAATAGGAAATAGGGGAATACATAAAAAATTGGGGAAATATGGAAAATATAAAAATTGGGGAAATAAGGGAAATATGAAAAATAGAGAAATGGAGAAAATACGAAAATATGGAAAATAAAGAAATGGGGGAAATAGCGGAAATATGGAAAATAGAAAAAGGGGGAAATAGGGAAAATGCGGAAAATAGGAAAATAGAGAAATAGAGAAAATTTTAAAATGTAAAAATAGGAAAAATAGAAATAATATTAAAAATGAGAAAAATAATAAAATATGGAAAGAAATGTGACTGTGAATGGACTGAATAATTGCTCCTCGGAAAAGTACAAAATATCAGAACGATATATTTCCCCCGAAAAGAGTCTTTTGATGGCGAGCCAAAACGGAAATACGGCGCAGACAATCAGCGAAATATAAGTACATTATCCAACATCGTCGTGGCTTCTTCTGTTATTAATGTCCGGGTCATTAAAAACGCATTTCTTCTCGTACGTTACTTAGACAGCCGAGAAAGAACTCTCGAATCGCGTGTCCCGGCACTTTTGCTACGGCCATGCTCTAGGAAGCGCTCTAGGAAACGCTCTAGGATACTTGCCGCTGGGAGACAGACACAAACGGACGGAAGTGATAAATGCGCGTGTTGGGAGACAAAAAAGGACAGAGTTGAGAGGTTTCGGGCCCCATCTCCGGGGTCCAAATTAATCACGGCAGGCCCTGACAAACAATACCGGCTTCATTTTTTTATCAGGTTTCCCTAAACTGAAGCGTAGTTCGCTATTTTGTCAAAAATCGGAAAGGTAAAAACGGACGCCAAAATGGGCGAAATTTGGTCAATGCCTCGACCTTCAAATTTTCGATCTCTCGACCTTCAAAATGGTGATCTCGACTTTCAAAATTTGCAATCTCTCCACCTTCAAATATCGAATCTCGACCTTCTTAATCTTTCCAATCTAGAAAGCGAGCAACCTCTGCCGAAAATGACTTGATGTCGAAATTTGGATCCAACTGGAATCCAGAAAAATCCTACTCTGTTTGGATCAAATAATCTTGATAAAATCGGAATAAACTTTCATTTCATACTTTATAATTAGATCAAATGAAGCACATTTTGTATTTTAGTTGGGATTGTAGTGGATTTTGTAATTAGAAAATCAAACCATGGGCAATACGTTTTTTAATTCAATAGACATATGGATAGATATTTCTAGAAAATATATAAAAACTTGTTGAGGTTAACGGTAATAGTGAGTGTAGGAAATTGTTGGCTCGCGTGGCATGAAAGGCTTGCCACCACCCTCCGACGCACTGTTTGTAACCAGGCCACCTGAATTAATGGCAATAAAAGTTGCTAGATGACTTGTGCCTAAGGTGGTGCCTTGGGTATTAGCGTAGCTGATTATTATGTTTATTATTAAATAAAATTAAATTAATAAAAAGTATAAGCAAGATACAGTGACGTAAAAGGTGCAGTAAGACAATAATTTAATTAAAAATTGGTTTCCGAATTTATCTTCAATCTCATTAAATCATGACACTCGCGACATTAAGTTCTATACTAATGTACAAAATATCGTACAAATCTGTCAAGTATTAAAACCCAAACTAAATTGAATTTTTTTCAGCTGGCAGCTTCCAAGAAAGCTACGCTCGTTTCGCTCTCTCCGCTTTAAGAAAGTAAACAATCTGTCTTGCTCTTTTTGCGGCATCAAAGGCCAAACTTCGAATGAAGAAATGAACCCAATTTAGAGGGTCTCTCTTTTCACTTTTGTTGTTGTTGAACGCGAGTCTTTTCCGAAACTTTTAAAGATTCTAATACAACGGGGGCTTATAGGTCATAAAACGTTCGCGATTGGATACTGGAGCTGTGACGTCGTTGGAACTCTAGACAATACGGAAAGTTTTGGCCCAAGAACGGGTAATATTTTAGAACTCCGTTGACGTTATAAAGAAAGATAAGCTTCATTAGTGTACGTGCTTTACCCATGGATAGTAGATTTTAAAGGATCGGTAAAAAGCCTGGTTTTTAGCCCCCGTAAACCAATCACACTAAGGGAGTCGTCCAAGGCTATTTGCAAAAAACAAGTATCGCCAAGAGTGGACGATACTGTTCGAAAAAAGAAAAACGATAAACATGAAGTACATTTTTACGCCAAAAGGTATTTTTTCCCGTTTTTATAGATTAAATATGATATACTAAATATCAGTTGATAGTTTTTATTGAATTAAAAAACCCAAATTAAAAATTACTAAAATATAAAGCGCAAACAATTACGTAACAATATCAACCGCATTAGATTGCCATTTTGAAATTTTAATATCACGTGGTACAAACGACCTTGCAAGACTACCTCGGAGTCTCTCGAGCTGATTGATACGTGGGGAGAAATAAAATGCACTGTGGAAGGCTATCGAAAACCTGTCCTCTTAATTTACTGTCCATGCTTTACCATAAGTAAAATAATTGACCATCCGTGTTTCAGATGCTTCTTTGCTTCGAATATTTGCCTAAAGTTGGAAAATAAGATTCTATTATTACATAAAATCAGGGTTTTAGTAGTCTATGACGTTTTCTATTTTTCAGTCAATCAGATAATATTCAGATTAGTATTACTATTTATATTAATGAACCACTCTGGCGTAATAAGAGTTAGTTATTTTACTTATGACTCAAACAGATTCTTAGATAAGAGTTTCTGCGGAAATAATTGTTATTAATAATATATCAGATATCCGCATTAACGTTCAGATATTATCAGATCATTTGATATTGATCATAATGCATGTATAGAGCGTATCTTAAATTATTTGCATATTAGGAGCCGAATAATCTGATCAGTTGGAACCACTATTTTGACGATAATTTTTAACCCTTTAAAGTCGTTTAAAGACACTAATCCTGTATAAAAAATGGCCCTCATTTGAAGTAGAAGGTCGGTTAACTTTGAATGTCTCCAAGTTTTGAAAAATCAGCGAATAATAGGAACACTATTCGGGAGTGATGGAAACTTCTAACGTAAGAAATGTATAATTTACTTCTGGTTATAATAAATTATTTAATATTGAAATTAAATATTGTAAATTTATTAAACTAAACGCAATTTAAAAAGTCAGTTTGGTCTATTTCTGGCCTACCAGCGCCTGTAGAAGTGTTCGACACGCGATACGTTGGTGTTCTGGGAGAAGCTGCCCTTTCCAAGGTTTCATGTCCGTTGCTGGGCAAGATTAACGTTAATCAATATGTGGCCCGAGAGTGAAATTAATTGAACGTAATTACATTCTATCTCCAACACCTAACCGTCAAAGCGCCTCGCACCAAAAACCCGGGTAACGAGGACTTATTAAATTGGGTTTTCTCCCCCAAACGACTTAATGTTTATTGATAAACGATAACGTTACGTAAAAGCAACTGAAAATTCTATAGTTGGATTAAAATGACTGTTTTTTTTTTATTTTGTTAAATCACTGTGTACACGGTGTTTTTGATTCAGATTGACGTTTTTTTTGGGTCTAAATCTTTCTAAATCGTTGTAAAGATATAGGCTACCAAAAAACTAACTCGGATCTAAACTAAAAAAAAAAAACAAATTGATTTCCAACTACACATAATTTTAATATGAAATCTGACTTTGTTGACAGAATTAGTACTCGAATAAAGTAAATTAATGGTAATAGGACCATTAATTTTAATAAGAAAAAACGCAGTACTTTGGTAAAATATGCCTCCGAGGTGGTTTGCAAAATTAAGACTAATAAATTAAAGAATTTAAAAAGGTTTTAACACACGCCAAATGAACGCGCTAAAAGGAACTATACATTAAAAGAAAATAAATGGCCAAAAGGGGAATTATAAATCAAACAAGATTTCACGGACATTTAAGTACACACAATCCCCTCCATGTATTAAATATATTTTAAATATTAAATTTAAATTTGAATCATCATGTAAACCTAAGTGGAATTTTATCGAAAATGAATTTTTCGAGTTACGCGAACACCTTAATTTAAATGAATTTTTAGACACACCTAATTTTTAGAATTACCTAGTTTTTGAGTTACCTAGTTTTGGAAATAAGGAGCGAAACGCAAACACGTTCATTTAAATTAATTTTAAGACCAACCGAATTTTTCGAGATACCTGGTTTTAGAATTAAAGTAGCGAAACGTAAATGTTTTTGGAGTTAGATGGCGCCTGTATCAATTGGTACGAAATTCAATTAATTCACAGTAGTGAGTACGCGGGTTATGAGGTCCCGCGAATTGGCCAGAAATCTCACTTAAAATTAAAATTTCATAATGCAACCGAAAACTTAGTTCACAAATGATCAGTACTAACTGAAAATATAATTTTCAAGCAAATCGGTTTTAATTTTAAAAAGTATGTAGATTTAAAGTCGAAAATCGCCACATAGCACTAAAATAGGAAATGACAAACTTGTGGGTCCCGATCGACCTACCTGTGCTAAAAAGGACATGGGTACAGAATCAAACGCAGCCTAACAAAGTTAAATGTTTTCAAAATTAAAATAGAGAACTATTAAAGTTTTTCGTTCAATCTGCCTAAATACTGCATTTTTCTTAATAAATTTAACGGTCCGGTTACCATTGTTTTAATTTATTCATAATTGACGGATTTTGAAATGACGTTTTAGCGCGCGACACTACAGGTACATGTCTTGGGCACACAGCCTTCTTTGCGTGCTTTTTTGACCATAACATGTAGAGGTATTTTCACGCGCAAAATGAATTTTAAAAGCCGTCAATTAAATAACCGTTGCTGGTATCTTCACGTTAGAATTAATACTTGGTGTGTTTAAATAGTTCTTTTTATAAACTAACGTGGCCTCCTTGTTTAAATGTGGCTCTTACGTCACAGTCTCTTACTTTGACAAGCCTACGAGCGCGAGCTACAGTCACGAGGATAATAGCTTTTTCTAGCGCGCGTGCGAATCTCTCGCGCGAAGAATACACTAATAAAGCTGGGTCTCGTGACGTAAAAGCTAAATTTTAACAATTTGGGCCAGACCACTTTTAATTTTATAAAATCAACTATTAGAAAATAATTACAATCAAAAGTTTTATCTCGATAATTTAAAATCATATTTAAACGATATAAATAGTCCCTTTAAAGATTAGTTTTTTAATGAATGACTATTAAATTTCAATACAAGTTTCGAGGAAAGTTATGTCAGATAAAGAACTCGTAAAATTTTAACATAAACCAGGATACACGAAGAAAACAAAAGGGTTTGGACGTCACTACCGTAATACACGCTTCCTATTTCGTCGTAGTGTAACCTGCTGTAGCAAACCATTGTAGAAGGCTCTCCCGAAGAAAAATAATTGTTGTGACCGACTTGGATGAAACTAGCGGTGAAATAGTTTCCAATAGCGGTAGTTTAAAACTTTTTACCGAGCCCGTCGTGTGATCGTGGTTACCAGTATCACCTTGTACGGATTTTAACGGAAAACATATTAGCAATAGAAAGCTAGATAATGTACGTTGCAAAATATATCGTTACCGACGCCGCTGAATTTTACGATTCTTTTTAATCGCTGGTTTTTCCAATAAAGCGAATCGCTTTCAATGTATTTCGCCAGTTATCGTTCGGCGCGTCGTCGTCAAATTTCGAAAATAAATCAGAAAAACAGCCATATAGGCTAAAAAGCAATTTTATCTCCGTTTGCGAGAAAGGGAAGTAATCAAATGGGGGTGTTAGCGTGCTACCATTATATCATATCTCAAATGTATTCAGGTGGACAGAGAATAACCGTTTATACGCTTTCGTGAATTCTTTAAATAAAACCACACTACGTATTCTCTGTTCACTTGAATATATTCTTTATAATTTGTGTCCTCAACAACACTTTGCGTTTGAAATATAAATCGGAAAATGTTCTATCATAAATTTTTAATATGTTTTATAGAGAGACAACTATTATAACTATTATTAACTATTGTACTGGGACAATAGGGGTTATAAATATATCCCTACGCAGTGTAATTTGTACATTTATTTCGTTAGAGGTGTAATACTGGCGGAAAAGATGAAGCTTCGAGGGGAAAATGGCCCCCATTGGAAGCCGCATCGAGCCTCCGAAGTTAAATTTTTCGCTTTTATAGCTTAGATAAAACCACTATTTGGACATTATAAAACGCGAATGACTGTTTTAAGGCATGAGCTCGACTCGAACATTTACTACGAAAGGTTCCGTATAAGGACGATCAATTTTTAATCAACGAGAAACCGTAATAGAAAGATTGAGCTCTAGACGTTTGATCGAAAACGTCGGGAGTATCTTAAATTTTTTCTAATTAATGTAATATTTTTGAAATTGTATCTGTAGTTATGTCTAATGTACGGAAAAATAATAATAGAATGTAATGTATATACCAATAGGTGATTATGAAAAATATCGGTGGTCACGTGATTTGGTTAAGTACTACCAAGTTGAAAGTATCAAAATTGGCCCTTTTTGTAAATTCGTCTGGCTAGTTGAGCAAGGGTTAGCGAGATTTCTATTATTTCATTGTTCAATCGAAAGGATTTTTCATTTTTCGTTTTGAGAGAAGTTTGCAAAGTCGTTAAATTAAGGTAATTGATTTATTAAATGAAATATTTTTAAATTCCATCCAAATTGATTTTAATTCATTTTCAGGAATAATGGAAACATGTATGTAAATATAACCTTGTGTCTTCTATTAAAATTGGGCTTGTTTCTTTATTAATACTTGGTCTAGAACTTTAAGAAATAAGATAATATATAATAAATTTGTTAACTTTAAGTATTTTTAATAATTTTAGAAAAATACTAACTTTTCAAACAATCAATCCATGGTTGGTACTTTTTACTAAACGCGGACGACCGCGGGCCTCGGTAGGTGCAGACGAATTTAAGCAGCCGACGCTTTGTCAAAAAATAACCAACTCCCGTGAGACTCTGCGCGCAATTCTTTTTCATAATCACCTATTTAGAATAATTTATTATAACATGTATAACTACCGTTTCTTTCTAAAGGTAAAAATGAATATTTAATTGAAACCCCCACCACGATCAAGCGTTTGCTTCTGTGGATCGGGGGTGATGTATCACCAAAGTATTTTTGTATTGACAACTACAGACATCAATAAATTAAAAATTAATTAATTAATCTAGACGTTCGTAAAATATGTTAAGCGTGCTTTCATATCAACTGCTACCGAAAACTCTTTACGATTCAAAAGAATTTCAACGAGTGAAAAAAATAGCTGAAAAAACCAGGGTACACCACGATTTAAATAGAAGTTTGAACGATACTAAAACGCGTCGTTTGCGTCGCTGTGAGCGCTGCCCAAAAGCACATTTGGTCTTCGAGTACCCGTGTTGATCAGTCATTTGAAACTCGGGCTAATTTCGAAGTCTTTGGAGCGCTTAGATCGAGGGGCTGATCCCTCCTTTTTCGGGTGCATACTTCATCGGATTGAATCCGATTCAATGCATTAAATCGTGTTAATCACGATGAATTGTTTTATCCGATTTAATCACGATTTAACATTTTAATCTTAATTTAACCTTTTTAATCCTGATTTAAATCACAAGTTAATTGTTTTAATCCTGATTTAAATCACAAGTTAATTGTTTTAATCTTGATTAAATCACAAGTTAATCTTTTAATCTTGATTAAATCACAAGTTAATCTTTTAATCTTGATTAAATCACAAGTTAATTGTTTTAATCTTGATTAAATCACAAGTTAATCGTTTTAATCTTGATTAAATCACAAGTTAATCTTTTAATCTTGATTAAATCACAAGTTAATCGTTTTAATCTTGATTAAATCACAAGTTAATCTTTAATCTTGATTAAATCACAAGTTAATCTTTTAATCTTGATTAAATCACAAGTTAATCGTTTTAATCTTGATTAAATCACAAGTTAATCTTTTAATCTTGATTAAATCACAAGTTAATCGTTTTAATCTTGATTAAATCACAAGTTAATCTTTAATCTTGATTAAATCACAAGTTAATCTTTTAATCTTGATTAAATCACAAGTTAATCGTTTTAATCTTGATTAAATCACAAGTTAATCTTTAATCTTGATTACATCACAAGTTAATCGTTTTAATCCTGATTAAATCACAAGTTAATCTTTTAATTTTGATTAAATCACAAGTTAATCGTTTTAATCTTGATTAAATCACAAGTTAATCTTTAATCTTGATTACATCACAAGTTAATCTTTTAATCTTGATTAAATCACAAGTTAATCGTTTTAATCTTGATTAAATCACAAGTTAATCTTTTAATCTTGATTAAATCACAAGTTAATCTTTTAATCTTGATTAAATCACAAGTTAATTGTTTTAATCTTGATTAAATCACAAGTTAATCTTTTAATCTTGATTAAATCACAAGTTAATCTTTTAATCTTGATTAAATCACAAGTTAATCGTTTTAATCTTGATTAAATCACAAGTTAATCTTTAATCTTGATTAAATCACAAGTTAATCTTTTAATCTTGATTAAATCACAAGTTAATCGTTTTAATCTTGATTAAATCACAAGTTAATCTTTAATCTTGATTACATCACAAGTTAATCGTTTTAATCCTGATTAAATCACAAGTTAATCTTTTAATTTTGATTAAATCACAAGTTAATCGTTTTAATCTTGATTAAATCACAAGTTAATCTTTTAATCTTGATTAAATCACAAGTTAATCGTTTTAATCTTGATTAAATCACAAGTTAATCTTTAATCTTGATTACATCACAAGTTAATCTTTTAATCTTTATTAAATCATAAGTTATTTAAATTAAAGTTAATCGTTTTAATCTTTATTAAATCATAAGTTATTTAAATTAAAGGTAATCGTTTTGATCTTTATAAAATCATAAGTTAATCGTTTTAATCTTGATTAAATCACAAGTTAATCTTTTAATCTTGATTAATTCACAAGTTAATCGTTTTAATCTTTATTAAATCATAAGTTATTTAAATTAAAGTTAATCGTTTTAATCTCTATTAAATCAAAAGTTATTTAAATTAAAGTTAATCGTTTTAATCTTTATTAAATCATAAGTTATTTAAATTAAAGTTAATCGTTTTAATCTCTATTAAATCATAAGTTATTTAAATTAAAGTTAATCGTTTTAATATTTATAAATTCATAACCTAATCGTTTTAATCACAAGCATAAATTAACTTATGTCACAAGTTAATCTTTTCATCTTGATTAAATCACAAGTTAACCTTTAAACTTGATTAAATCACAAGTTAATCAATTTAATCACGATCTAATTTTTGGAATATATTTTTTAGTCACGATTTAATCATCTTAATCGTGAATTAATCCTCTTAATCGTGATTAAATCAGCTTAATCGTGAATTAATCAGCTTAACCGTGAATTAATCATTTTAATCGTGATATAATCCATTTAATCATCTCAAGCATGATTCAATCGGATTTAATCGATCAAGGGTGCAAACGTAATTATCGAAGTGAGCTGCCCCTGGATTTAGATTTAGACGATTTCAGTATTTCATTTCCAACTCTATGAGCAAGAACGCATTCAACTGTGAATGAGAATGACTATCTGGAGCATTGCTCCCAATCGTCACCTCACGCAAATCTGGTACTTAAACATTATTTCTTCACACACCATTTAAAAACACCCTGGTGACGTAAAATCGACCATGAAGCCTCGACATAGTATTTCCTATTCTTGATTATAAATATTATACCAAATGTGATATAATCCCCGCAAAAATAATGCGTCGTCTTGAAGTTATAAAATATTCGATTCCTTAGTATGAACGCGAAAAACAAACCGTACAAAATGAGTAACTCTCTACGAGGTCGTTCTAGCTTTTAGAGCGCTTTGCTTAATCTCTTTAATAACCCATTGTTTTGTCTGAAACTAGGTCCAAATTGGGCCTATCACCATTCACCAAGGGCTATAATTTGATTCAATTATTACTCTCGTAAGCGATATTTAATATACTTCTTGTTTAATATAAACACAGATAAGCATTTACAATTTAACAAAGATAAGTATATTATCGGAACATCTTCGAGCACATTTCGATTTTTTCACTAGGTGCTAAAATTATGCCCTAGAGCATAGGGTCTAGTCTCCAGTAACCACGAGAGTGCGTGATTACAGACAAAATTATTTGATGGCTGTAGTAGTTTGGTTTGTAAGAGCAGAGTAACTGTTAAAAAGCAGACGAATTTTTGGCAAGGCTTACGACCTAACTCGGACTTTGGAAAAATATTATTTGAATATACTTAATTATACTGTGTTCATATATTATGTATTATGAGGAAAATAACAACGCATTTTTCTTAAAAAAAAATATAATAATTAACATATGTAGCTTATAAAATAGGTCTGACTCAAAATATTGAATTAGTGCCTCCTGGTAACGATTATTGGAAATGTAATCGAATTCGGTTGCTTGTTTAAATTTTGAAAACAAGGTTTAGGTAAAAAAGCAACTCGTACTATAGAAAAATGATGAAGAATTATTGAATTAGAACATAAAATTGATTATTTGAAAACATCTCTTCGTCACCAGAGGAAATATTTATCGATTTTGAGCCCAACTTGGTTGATTAACATAATTTTCGCAAAACACATTTTCATTGAAACGCTCGACCAAACCGGCAAAGGAATCAAATTATCCTAGTCACAGTAATTTTTAGGAATTATCATTAAATTAAATGCACTATGCCCGTACGATCGAAAAGTTGTCCGTATTTTTAAAGTGAAATCACCGTGTCTGTCTGTCTGGGCTGCGAACACGTACGCATTTTCGGGGCAAAGTGTAATCACTGCGTTCGCAGTTTTTTGGAATTAGGGAAAAGCTTTTTCCTAAAGTGCCCTATTTTTGTTGTATAATATTTTTTTCAATTCGCGTTAGTATTGGGTTAAATTCGAACCCACGCCCTCCTGCACGACAGGTAAGCGTTCTACCACACAACAACGGATACATGTTGGCTTGAGTATGATTTAAGATTGGCGCTTTTAAATTTATATCCAAATAATGAACAAATTAAAAACGCTATGGATTGTTGAACAACTAACTAGAGCTTTAATTCCAATGAGACTAAAGAAAATATGTTACGCGATAAAGCGATATTAAATGAAATGTAAAATAGAATACACCGTCAAAAAATCGTTTCTAAAGTTTTCAGACTATTATATTTCCAAGAATCAAATCAAATAATTTTCTACTAACCCTTCGGTTTTGATTCCGCTTTAGATTTAAATATTTAATTTAAATACAAATTCACAGAGCTTAAAATATCAAAGGAATATCTTGAAGATGCTACAAGCATGTCAGATTTCAATTAAAAAATTCAAAATAACACATCGAGATAACTTCAAATTTAGCTATTGAAACACTGAGATAACTTCAAATTAAGCTATTACAACATTGAGATAATTTCATAATTAGATATTGAAACCATGAAATAATTTCATAATAAGCTATTAAAAGATTGAGATAACTTCATATTTCTCCATTGAAAAATTGAAATAAATACATATTTATCAATTGAAACATTGAGATAATTTCATATTCATCTAGATAATTTCATATTAATCTATTGAAACACTTGAGATAATTTCATAATTATCTATTGAAACACTGAGATAATTTTATAATTCTCTATTGAATCACTGAGATAATTTCATAATTATCTATTGAATCACTGAGATAATTTCATAATTATCTATTGAAACACTGAGATAATTTCATAATTATCTATTGAAACACTGAGATAATTTCATATTTATCTATCGAAACACTGAGATATTTTCATATTTAGCTATTGAAACAATGAGACAATTTCATATTTATTTTTAGGACCAGTAAAAGAATTAAGAAATGAATCTAAAAATAGCAGATCCATTAGTTCCATCCCTGCTTGAAAAGAAGAATGATTAAGAAGCTTAAAATGGGCCGCATATGAGGCTAGATAAACACGAAGATCCAACCCGGAATATATTTTTAAGTAAAAAAATATGGGTGAGTGGTAGAGCGTAAAAAGATGGCCATTTAAAGCCTTCCCCCCCCCCCCCAAAAAAACAACTGGAGTCAAAATATTGATTCCTCTTGCCTTGATAACAGTTGTCCTCGATAAACGATATTATGTTACATCGAAATCAAGCGGGGTGATCGGGTACGGTCACGCTGGTTCTACGTTGGAAGCGTATATTGGGTGACGACTTCGTAACGGTAAGATATCCTTTTCACAACAAGAGCAAAATAATAATCAAAGAAAAAACATATCTAAACAATTCCAGCGTCCAAAAAAAAAGAGCCCCCAAAAATAATAAAAACTTTTAGTCAGAAAGGTTTGAAACGCGCCGAAATTGAGACCATTTATCAAGCCCAGTGCGTCATCCCTTTCCCAATAATACGCCTTTTTTTCGCCTTATTCTTACGGAACTAAAAATTGACAATAGGATCGTCTATTGAGAGGCGGTAGTCGCTTCGTATACTTTACCATTGCGGAGGAAAATAGTCTTTGACTATAGGAACAGTTTCGAAATGAAAAATATGAAGTATCTATATATTCTCTACATTTTTATTTGTCATCTACTTTTATTCCGTGTTTTAAAAAGCTTGTAGGCTTTTTTTCTTGTCTATTGATTTAAGCCGTAGCTTCGCTACCTGCGACCTTAAAATGTCTACTAATTTCTAACTAGCCTTTTGCAATTTATTTGCAGTTGGTTAGGTAAAACGGATTGCACTATTAACGCAAATAAGGTCAAGTAATAACAATAACAGAACATATCATTGAGTTTATTTGTACCGCGGATAAGCAAATATTTAGGGGAAACTGACTTCTCAATCAAATTCGGAAAATGAAAATGTTAATTTACATTGAACGTATTTAGGTTACTGAGAACGTACTAGTCTATTTTTCATGTTCAATAGCGTTTCTCGAACGGAAATCAACTATTTTATCAATTGCATAGCGTCATCTAATATCGGTCGTAAGAACATTGAAAGAATTGAAGAATTAGTTACGAAAAAGATGGATTTCTCTTTTAACTCAGTTTGTGTTACTATAATAACCGCTTAAATTAACGTGTTAATTCATTTATTTCATGAATAGTAAAATAGATTTATCAGTTATTGCGTTAAGGGAAAGTATTTTAAAACAAGTTCTGTTTCAATTTGAGTAGACGCTAGCATAAACTCTATTTATGTCTTATTCAACTTCTTAAAACGTTTCACGCGCGTCTTGATATTTTAGCGTAAACGGGCTCGAGCGATTTCGCGCGAGCTGTCTAATATAGAAAAAAATACGCGAGCCTTTTCCGCTAAAATATTAAAGAGCACGCGGAACTTTTTAACAAGTTGAACAAGACTTAAAGAAATTATGCTAGCGCCTATTCCTACATTTAGTTTGGTGTAGGTCTTCTTTGTGTAAATTAATAGACTCATACGTTCTCGGTTACCTAAATACGATCATATACCTATAATCAAGAATTCATACCTCTACTTGGAATTCTCATCGCGGCAAATTTTCGTCTCGATGTGTCTGACGGTTTTTTTGACGTCACTACGTTAACTTAACAAACAACAAGGTGAGAGGGGAGCGAGCGCAGAGGGGATTTTTTCTCTTGTAGGCGGGGCCAAAGCCGTCAGAGTTACCTTACCATACGCGATACGGCAGGATAAGCATTGCAAGTAGAGGTATGGATTCCTGCTATAATATATTTAACTCAAGGAAATATATAATGGATAGCCTTACTATTTCAATTTACATTGCTAATTTCAGAGTAGTATCTTTTGGACTCGTACGTTCTCAGAAACGTAAATACGTTCTTTATATTACTGAGGAATAATAATCAGCTAGACTAATAGCCAAGACATCGAGTGATTTTTAATGCCTTTATTCCGGTGGCCGGGCTACGCTGAGTAGGAGGGTGGTGGCAAGCCCTTCATGCCGCGCGAGCCAACACTAACTATTACTATTACCGTTAACCTCGAGGGGCTAACCACTCTCTGAAAATCTGTACACATAAATATGAAAATGAGTACAGCCTTTGGTAGTACTCACTTACGTAATCATTTTAGTGAAGTCAAAGCTACAGGCTTGTACTCCGATTACGGGGAGTGATCAGCCCCTCGGGTAACCTCTACAAGCTTTTATGGAAAGTGGTAAGTTTATGGAAAGTGGAAAGTTACGGGAAAGCCCCTTATGCTAACTTGCAAACTCAACGTGGAAGGAGTTGTTCGGAGTTTTCACTCAGTGCCAGAAGCTGCGAAGCGAAAGTGCTAACGACTCCGCTACCCCACGGATTGACTGTTAAATTGGGGTTGAAAATGCATAATTTCTGTATATAAATTTACTTGTAGCTGTTTTCCCACGAGCTCAAAACCGAAAAAGGTTTTAGGATTAAAGGGGTGGGGAAATAAGTTTCGCGTTTTTAAATTCTTAGAGCTTATAAACTCAAAAGTCTATTGATTTATCTGTACAAAGGTTTTCTAAGAAATAAAACTAAAAATACTATAACGATATTTCTTTGTTGTTTCTTTAGACAAACCGATAATGCATTTATATCTACTTAGGGAAAATGACTATTCTGAGATGTTCTGTGGGCGTCATGATAGAATCCCCCCCGGCACTAGTGGGGGAAGGAAAAATGTCTGCCCCTGTGGCACAAAGAGTCGATTTAGGGTCGAGCTTTGGTCGAAAAGTCGCTTTTGGGTCCTGGTCCCAATTGTTTTGAGATATTTCCGCGTAAGTACGTTTTTGGTCGCTTTTAAAGTCGGTATGGCGACCAAACATTTTGGACCACTTGTCGACCCAAATAATAATTAGAGTCCGAACGCCGACCTTACATGGTAATAGTTGTCGTGGCTTGTAAAAGACATGACACATTTATAGCCCAACCAACGGCCGACTTACATCTGCATTTTATTTGCCAATAAATCGCGCGCAAAACTGTGAAACTTAAACTTTGCGATTTAATAAAACATATTGAAATATTTTTTAAATAACTTCTTTTCTGTACTCCATTTTTTCGAAAAATATCATATATTCAATCCGGAAATGTTTTTAAATTTCTCTCAACTCGAGTAGGTTACATTCGTATAAATTAAATATGTTAGGGTTAGATATTATTAATGGAGATTTATTGGTTACTTTTTCTAAACCCCAAAAAAATATAAAATTCCATGTCCTAGATTCGAGAGCTTTCCGATTGACGGAAACAAATTCATTGTTTCACTCCCGTTCATGGGACTACACCAACTGTATATAAACGACTTTACGTGGTCATTTTTCAGTCAGTTAAAATATCAAAAAGGAAGTCGGCCAGACGCCGTTAGGCAGTCGTTCTAGCGCCATTTGGTAGTCGGTCTAGCGCCATTTGGTAGTCGGTCTAGCGCCATTTGGCAGTCTGTCTAGCGCCATTTGGCAGTCTGTCTAGCGCCATTTGGCAGTCGGTCTAGCGCCATTTGGCAGTCTGTCTAGCGCCATTTGGCAGTCTGTCTAGCGCCATTTGGCAGTCGGTCTAGCGCCATTTGGCAGTCTGTCTAGCGCCATTTGGCAGTCTGTCTAGCGCCATTTGGCAGTCTGTCTAGCGCCATTTGGCAGTCGGTCTAGAGCCATTTGGTAGTCGGTCTAGCGCCATTTGGTAGTCGGTCTAGAGCCATTTGGTAGTCGGTCTAGCGCCATTTGGTAGTCGGTCTAGCGCCATTAGGCAGTGTGTCAGAATTTATAGCCCGGTGTACCTAGTAACAAAGACCATACCACCGGAGGCCTATCATCACTATAGTGCCCTACGCCAGCGTCCCCCTAGCCCGGACAGGTGACAAATCCAGCATGGGTAGCAGAACCCTACTACTGATGGTCGCACCTTAGACGCAAGCCACTCAACCCAGCAGAAGGTGCAGCAATGGGTGGACCAATCCCCACTGCGCACACAGCAGTGGGATTAAGAGTGGATGCTGTAGCAACTCCAGCCGACACCCTACCTACGTAGGTAAGGAGTCGAACCCTTTGGAGAGAGCTCCTAAAGGGGAACGACGTTTGGCAGTCGATCTAGCGCCATTTGGCAGTCGGTTTAGCGCCATTTGGCAGTCGGTTTAGCGCCATTTGGCAGTCGGTTTAGCGCCATTTGGCAGTCGGTTTAGCGCCATTTGGCAGTCGGTTTAGCGCCATTTGGTAGTCGGTTTAGGGTCAAACATTCAAAGAACCAATGATATACCGGATTGATTTGATTATCTTATAGTTTTAGAACGGTTCGTAGGAAATATGCAAATCTGAGAAGTCTTTTGATTTACCTGTGCAAATTTTTCCTAAGAAAGAAAACTTAAAATAAGAATAATATATTTCTTAATTTTTTATTTATATAAACAAGATAGAATTTGCCTTAGAATACCTAGGCTACTATCTTTATAATAATTTTATTTATATCTAAATAAACCTTTTTGATTTTCCTTTAGAATAATTGAATATATTTTTAAAATTTAATCATTATTTATTAATATTGTTTTTTAAATAAAGTGAAACTAACCAAATAAATAGACTATATTTTACAATCCAATAACTTTTCAATTTGTTTTAAGCCGTATATACAACGTTTCGGAGAAAACCCAAACAACCTTTTTAATCCGACTTAGTTCGCAGTAAAAAGAATACAGTGTGTTTCTCGAGTGGAAATGAGATTCCAGACACCGAATCGAGGGCAATTTTACTATTATAAATAACCGGCGAAATATTGCAGACAGGATTATGGAAAACGGTATTTTTCTTTAAAACAGATTTTATTTAAAAAAAAAAGAGATATATAGGCGGTTGAAAGGAACAGAAACCAACTCTCAGGGACCGAACCGATATCAAAAACTATAAATTTAAAACCCAAGAACTAAAAAAACGGGACTTTTCCGAGGTGCATACATTTTTAGCTACTAACCTCCTGTTATACGCCGAGGTTTTTTTTTATCACGCCAAAGATTTATAATCCAATTTCTCATGGTTTTATTTCACAGGGTGAGGAGCTAGTGGGGTTTGTACTTGTTTATGGTCTATTAAAACTTCCTACGCGGTATAGTTGAGTGATTCAACCCTAATAGAAAAGTTAGTGCTTTAAATCCCTAAAGACGGAGATATAATACGTGTATTTTAGGTGTACGAACGTATTTAGGTAACCGAGAACGTGTTATTCTACCAGTTTACAGAAACGAGAAGCGTTACTTACGCCAGACTTAAAAATAATTTGAATTTAAATAGTAACGCCATCTGTCGGGAGCTGGTTTTAAAATTGAATCGTTAAATTAAACTTATAAAATTTGATCGAACTAATTTTATTTTCCCCCCTAACTATTAATCGAGGGGTTAGTCACTCCGCGAACTCGGTGTACACTGTCGTACCTCTGACTGTGCTAATAAGAGTTCGTGAACTCTTTAAAATCCGTACCTTTAACAGTACTAAGTACGCGAACTCGGTGTACAGGTCATCCGAGAGTGACTTACCCCTCGCTATTTAATAGACGTTTTTAGAAAACGTTCTTAGATACTAGATGGCGCGATAAAATTTCCAAAATTGACATGTCCATTTGAAGGAGCTAGTAGAGGTTAACGGGAATACTGAGTGTAGGGAGCTGTTGGCTCGCCTGGCATGAAGGGCTTGCTACCACCCTCCTACGCAATGTAACCCGGTCACCTGTTTAAGGCCTAAGGTGGTGCCTTGGGTATTAGCCTAGCTGATTATTATTATTATTATTAGATTTCAGTAAACTAAATAGGTTATAGGTGAAACGTAAACACAAAAAACCTTCCCCTGGTAATAGTTAATTAATTGAATTAAGCTCTAAGTTAAAAGCGAAAAAGTTAGATGAGACCTTTTTTAGGGGAAACTAAGCTTTATTAGGCGCTTCGGCCTATAGGCTTTCTGGGCGAATACAAAACTTAAGACTAACGACCAAAACGAAGGTGGTTTCAGTCTTTTTATAAAAGTTAATCGATCTAAAATCGAGAGTGAAATTTTACTTTTACCTAATTAATTAAAGTTGTTTTGTCGAAAGATAAAGAAAACGTTCTTACGACAGAAACTAGATGGCGTGATACAATTGGATGAAATTTTGAGTCTCCGTTTGCAGGAGCAGCATTGAGTAACCCAATGTTACAAAAATTTTAAATTGTGGTTATTTTACCCAATTTAAGCTGAAAATAAAGTAATAATAAAAAATAATAATAATAATAATAATAATCAGCTAGGCTAATACCCAATTCACCACCTTAAGCCTGAGTCATCGAGCGACTTTTAAAGCCTTTAATTCCGGTAGCCGGGTTACAATGCGTATAATAATAATCAGCTAGGCGAATACCTAAGGCGCCATGCCACCATCTTAAGTCTAAGTCATCGAGCGAACTTTAATGCCATTAATTCAGGTAGCCCGCGTAGGAGGGTGGTGGTAAGCCCTTCATGACACGCGAGCCAACAGCTCCTTACAGTTACTATTACAGGTAATTATTATAAATTTAATTTAAAATTCCTATAGAGTGCGGGCTGATCACTTGTGGTAAGCGATGTAAAATGACTGTAATAATTACGGTAATCACTCCTTGGTCGCCTTAACACACTATATCAACTCGGTTGATAATTCGTAATAATTCTGTAATCGATCCTTAATCGATCAATGATCGATGAACGCGAGTAACCCCAGAGTTAGGTGTTGAGTCAGATTAGCTTGGAGTACTTCAAATTGTACACAATATGTTGGACGTTTGACCCGTATGGTCCTAGTCTCGATAGTCCAATGGTAGCACTTGGTGTTGGGACGGAAATACAACGGTCTTGGGTTCGATTCCAGGCCATTTTGATGAAGTTTTATTATGGGAATTAATAATTATTCGAAGTTAAATCCTTGATTAAGAAATTTATTTCTTGATAGTGAAATTTGATTCATTTAGCTACCTGATCCACTTACAATGTTAGATCCGTGTGAATAGGTAATTTGCTAGTTATAGTTTTGTCAAGGATATATATATATATATATATATAAGATCATAAACCTATCAAGGCCCCTAAGTTTGAATTGGGCACAATGGCCCATGTATTCGGCACTAGACCGGCGTGGAAGAAATCAAAATCAGGATCTACGCTACCTGGCGGAGAAGAAGAGCAAATCCTGCCAATCCCCTGCACCCCTGCCATCTACGAAGCAGTTTCCGGTAGCCCGCACTGGGGGATTTGTGCGTAAGTTTCGGTTTTTCACCACCAGATGGATTCATATACCCAGTTTGACCAGTCATTAGCCTAACGTGAAAATCCCATTCGTTTCAAACTTGGTAGTCTTATGATAAGACACAGATAGGTTTTATTCACACTAAAATCAACTTACTTATTTATGTAAATGTATAGAATATTACTCTTTAATTTCCATTGAAATAAATACTATTTAAATTTAAATTAAAATTAATACTATTTAAATTAAAATTAAAATTAATACTATTTAAATTAAAATTAAAATTATTACTATTTAAATTAAAATTGAAATTATTACTTTTTAAATTAATATTCATACTTCTTAAATTAAAATTAATACTTTTTAAATTAAAATTAATATATTTTGAATTAAAATTAATAATTTTTAAATTAAAATTAATATTTCTTAAATTAAAATTAATACTTTTTAAATTAAAATTAATATTTTTTAAATTAAAATTAATACGTTTTAAATTAAAATTAATACTTTTTAAATTAAAATTAATACGTTTTAAATTAAAATTAATACTTTTTAAATTAAAATTAAAATTAATAGTATTTAAATTACAGTTGAAATTAATATTGTTTAAATAAAATAATTTCGCCTTTAATGTTATTTAAATAAAATAATTTCGCCTTTAATGTTATTTAAATAAAATAATTTCGCCTTTAATGTTATTTAAATAAAATTATTTCGCTTTTAATGTCATTTAAATGAAATAATTTCGCTTTTAATGTTATTTAAACATAATAATTTCACTTTTAATGTTATTTAAATAAAATAATTTCGCTTTTAATGTTATTTAAATAAAATAATTTCGCTTCTATGTTATTTAAATGAAATAATTTCACTTTTAATGTTATTTAAATAAAATAATTTCGCTTTTAATGTCATTTAAATGAAATAATTTCGCTTTTAATGTTATTTAAACATAATAATTTCACTTTTAATGTTATTTAAATAAAATAATTTCGCTTTTAATGTTATTTAAATAAAATAATTTCGCTTCTAATGTTATTTAAATGAAATAATTTCGCTTTTAATGTTATTTAAATAAAATAATTTCGCTTTCAATGTTATTTAAATAAAATAATTTAGCTTTTAATAATAAAATAATAATAACAATAATAATAATAATAATATTAATATACCATCCCCTCTAATCGAAAAGAACTTACAACTTTAAAAAAAAAGTAAACCAACTTACTGAAAACGGTGGCAAGCGAGCCGAAGTACAACTTGAATTAGTCCAAAACAGAAAACTTTTAAATTTAAACAGATGTCCCGGAGCGGAATGGCCAAAACCGTCTTTCGTTTTAATCCAACATTTAAAATTCCGGCGTGTTCCGCGGGAGAAAGAATTCGACTTTGAAGGGAGAACTGGGGACTTTTATCACGAAGAATTTATGACGTTTTACTCGTATTTCGGGCGAGCTGTCCGGCCAACAAGCGTCTGCTTCGCCATCCGTGAGCAAAGTTCTCCGCCGACAACGCGTCCGCGGCTCCAAATGTAACTCCGCAGAAGGAGAAAGAGAGCTCAAAGTTTCATCCAGACGCCTCCGCGAAACGCGCTCGACGCGACTCCCAGCGGGGAACGGCGCAAACGGCGCGTGCAACGTACAACGACGCTATCTTTTAGTCAGCGTCGGTGGTGCTAAATACGTAATTAGGCCGGTACAGTTTTCCGAGGCGGATGAAAGTAGCGGCTGCCAATATTTTATCAGGTACGTATTCTCCGGGGAAGGGATCAGCTCGCTTTTATTCGCTACTCTCGGAGGAGTTGTAAAAGTCGAAGCCGTGACGACGAGGATGGCGCAGCCGCCTGGTGGCGGTTGAAAAGCTTTGACAGGTCCGATTAGTCACTGGCAAACCGCTTGTAAATCTCCTTTGTCATATTGTCTCGTGGAAAATCTGATGGGCCTCGCGATGATATCAACAGCAAACTCCTCTTCGCCTTAATTCGCCGAAGCCTTTCGCAAAGTGCTGCCAGTCATTTCGCGGCCAAAAACGCCCGCTTTGAAACGACGATGTAAATCTCGCCATTCGAATAATTTCTCGAACAAACCTACTCCCGCTTGTCACTTTTGGACGCGAAACGGAAACGCAACCTGACAGTCGGAATAATATACGGACAGAATCGCGATAAAGCCTAGTTATCAATGTAAGGTGGCCTAGCATTCGTACACGTATCGTGTTAAATTTCAAGGAGTTATTGGCAAACACGGATTCTTTTTTTCTCATTCTGGTGGATGGAAACGCGAGTCATCGTTTCATCTCTAGGTTACGAGTTCGTGCGTTGTCTTCTGTCTTCGCTAATCATCCACTACTTTTGCCCTTCAAAACACCTACCCAATAAAAGTAGGGTTGAGTTTCAACGACATTATTAGTCGACGCTAGTTCATCAGTGATTTATCTGGCTCGAATTTAAGAGTCTTTATTTCCATTTGAACTTTCGTCAGATACACGCTCGAAAAGGGAATATATCAAAATCATTTCAGTCACGATTGGATCAGGTTTTTTCGTTTTAATCACTATTTAAACATTTCAATTATGATTCCGATTTTGAGTGGTTTTTGTCATTTCGAGCGACATGAGCGCTACCGTTTCTTGTTAAAAAGAAAATTAGAGTAGCTCAATTTTCACAGCTCAAGAAAACTAAAAGAGAGGAGCGCAATTTTCGCCGCTCAAGAAAACTAAAAGAGAGGAGCGCAATTGTCACAGCTCAAAAAAACTAAAAGAGGGGAGCGCAATTTTCACCGCTCAAGAAAACTAAAAGAGAGGAGCGCAATTGTCACAGCTCAAGAAAACTAAAACAGAGGAGCGCAATTTTCACCACTCAAGAAAACTAAAAGAGAGGAGCGCAATTTTCACCGCTCAAGAAAACTAAAAGAGGGGAGCGCAATTTTCACCGCTCAAGAAAACTAAAAGAGAGGAGCGCAATTTTCACCGCTCAAGAAAACTAAAACAGAGGAGCGCAATTTTCTCCGCTCAAGAAAACTAAAAGAGGGGAGCGCAATTTTCACCACTCAAGAAAACTAAAACAGAGGAGCGCAATTTTCTCCGCTCAAGAAAACTAAAAGAGGGGAGCGCAATTTTCACCGCTCAAGAAAACTAAAACAGAGGAGCGCAATTTTCTCCGCTCAAGAAAACTAAAAGAGGGGAGCGCAATTTTCACCACTCAAGAAAACTAAAAGAGAGGAGCGCAATTTTCTCCGCTCATAAAAACTAAAAGAGGGGAGCGCAATTTTCACCGCTCAAGAAAACTAAAACAGAGGAGCGCAATTTTCTCCGCTCAAGAAAACTAAAAGAGGGGAGCGCAATTTTCACCACTCAAGAAAACTAAAACAGAGGAGCGCAATTTTCTCCGCTCAAGAAAACTAAAAGAGGGGAGCGCAATTTTCACCGCTCAAGAAAACTAAAAGAGAGGAGCGCAATTTTCACCGCTCAAGAAAACTAAAAGAGAGGAGCGCAATTTTCACCGCTCAAGAAAACTAAAAGAGAGGAGCGCAATTTTCTCCGCTCATAAAAACTAAAAGAGGGGAGCGCAATTTTCACCGCTCAAGAAAACTAAAACAGAGGAGCGCAATTTTCTCCGCTCAAGAAAACTAAAAGAGGGGAGCGCAATTTTCACCACTCAAGAAAACTAAAAGAGAGGAGCGCAATTTTCTCCGCTCAAGAAAACTAAAAGAGGGGAGCGCAATTTTCACCACTCAAGAAAACTAAAACAGAGGAGCGCAATTTTCTCCGCTCAAGAAAACTAAAAGAGGGGAGCGCAATTTTCACCACTCAAGAAAACTAAAAGAGAGGAGCGCAATTTTCTCCGCTCAAGAAAACTAAAAGAGGGGAGCGCAATTTTCACCACTCAAGAAAACTAAAAGAGGGGAGCGCAATTTTCACCACTCAAGAAAACTAAAAGAGGGGAGCGCAATTTTCACCACTCAAGAAAACTAAAAGAGGGGAGCGCAATTTTCACCACTCAAGAAAACTAAAACAGAGGAGCGCAATTTTCTCCGCTCAAGAAAACTAAAAGAGGGGAGCGCAATTTTCACCACTCAAGAAAACTAAAAGAGAGGAGCGCAATTTTCACCACTCAAGAAAACTAAAAGAGAGGAGCGCAATTTTCACCACTCAAGAAAACTAAAAGAGAGGAGCGCAATTTTCTCCGCTCAAGAAAACTAAAAGAGGGGAGCGCAATTTTCACCACTCAAGAAAACTAAAAGAGAGGAGCGCAATTTTCTCCGCTCAAGAAAACTAAAAGAGGGGAGCGCAATTTTCACCACTCAAGAAAACTAAAAGAGGGGAGCGCAATTTTCACCACTCAAGAAAACTAAAAGAGGGGAGCGCAATTTTCACCGCTCAAGAAAACTAAAAGAGAGGAGCGCAATTTTCACCACTCAAGAAAACTAAAAGAGGGGAGCGCAATTTTCACCACTCAAGAAAACTAAAAGAGAGGAGCGCAATTTTCACCACTCAAGAAAACTAAAAGAGAGGAGCGCAATTTTCACCACTCAAGAAAACTAAAACAGAGGAGCGCAATTTTCTCCGCTCAAGAAAACTAAAAGAGGGGAGCGCAATTTTCACCACTCAAGAAAACTAAAAGAGAGGAGCGCAATTTTCTCCGCTCAAGAAAACTAAAAGAGGGGAGCGCAATTTTCACCACTCAAGAAAACTAAAAGAGGGGAGCGCAATTTTCACCACTCAAGAAAACTAAAAGAGGGGAGCGCAATTTTCACCACTCAAGAAAACTAAAAGAGGGGAGCGCAATTTTCACCACTCAAGAAAACTAAAACAGAGGAGCGCAATTTTCTCCGCTCAAGAAAACTAAAAGAGGGGAGCGCAATTTTCACCGCTCAAGAAAACTAAAACAGAGGAGCGCAATTTTCTCCGCTCAAGAAAACTAAAAGAGGGGAGCGCAATTTTCACCACTCAAGAAAACTAAAAGAGAGGAGCGCAATTTTCTCCGCTCAAGAAAACTAAAAGAGGGGAGCGCAATTTTCACCACTCAAGAAAACTAAAACAGAGGAGCGCAATTTTCTCCGCTCAAGAAAACTAAAAGAGGGGAGCGCAATTTTCACCACTCAAGAAAACTAAAAGAGAGGAGCGCAATTTTCACCACTCAAGAAAACTAAAAGAGGGGAGCGCAATTTTCACCACTCAAGAAAACTAAAAGAGAGGAGCGCAATTTTCTCCGCTCAAGAAAACTAAAAGAGGGGAGCGCAATTTTCACCACTCAAGAAAACTAAAACAGAGGAGCGCAATTTTCTCCGCTCAAGAAAACTAAAAGAGGGGAGCGCAATTTTCACCACTCAAGAAAACTAAAAGAGAGGAGCGCAATTTTCACCACTCAAGAAAACTAAAAGAGGGGAGCGCAATTTTCACCACTCAAGAAAACTAAAAGAGAGGAGCGCAATTTTCTCCGCTCAAGAAAACTAAAAGAGGGGAGCGCAATTTTCACCACTCAAGAAAACTAAAACAGAGGAGCGCAATTTTCTCCGCTCAAGAAAACTAAAAGAGGGGAGCGCAATTTTCACCACTCAAGAAAACTAAAAGAGAGGAGCGCAATTTTCTCCGCTCAAGAAAACTAAAAGAGGGGAGCGCAATTTTCACCACTCAAGAAAACTAAAAGAGGGGAGCGCAATTTTCACCACTCAAGAAAACTAAAACAGAGGAGCGCAATTTTCTCCGCTCAAGAAAACTAAAAGAGGGGAGCGCAATTTTCACCACTCAAGAAAACTAAAAGAGGGGAGCGCAATTTTCACCACTCAAGAAAACTAAAACAGAGGAGCGCAATTTTCTCCGCTCAAGAAAACTAAAAGAGGGGAGCGCAATTTTCTCCGCTCAAGAAAACTAAAAGAGGGGAGCGCAATTTTCACCGCTCAAGAAAACTAAAAGAGAGGAGCGCAATTTTCTCCGCTCAAGAAAACTAAAAGAGGGGAGCGCAATTTTCACCACTCAAGAAAACTAAAACAGAGGAGCGCAATTTTCTCCGCTCAAGAAAACTAAAAGAGGGGAGCGCAATTTTCACCACTCAAGAAAACTAAAAGAGAGGAGCGCAATTTTCTCCGCTCAAGAAAACTAAAAGAGGGGAGCGCAATTTTCACCACTCAAGAAAACTAAAACAGAGGAGCGCAATTTTCTCCGCTCAAGAAAACTAAAAGAGGGGAGCGCAATTTTCTCCGCTCAAGAAAACTAAAAGAGGGGAGCGCAATTTTCACCGCTCAAGAAAACTAAAAGAGAGGAGCGCAATTTTCTCCGCTCAAGAAAACTAAAAGAGAGGAGCGCAATTTTCTCCGCTCAAGAAAACTAAAAGAGGGGAGCGCAATTTTCTCCGCTCAAGAAAACTAAAAGAGGGGAGCGCAATTTTCACCGCTCAAGAAAACTAAAAGAGAGGAGCGCAATTTTCTCCGCTCAAGAAAACTAAAACAGAGGAGCGCAATTTTCTCCGCTCATAAAAACTAAAAGAGGGGAGCGCAATTTTCACCGCTCAAGAAAACTAAAAGAGAGGAGCGCAATTTTCTCCGCTCAAGAAAACTAAAAGAGGGGAGCGCAATTTTCACCGCTCAAGAAAACTAAAAGAGAGGAGCGCAATTTTCTCCGCTCAAGAAAACTAAAACAGAGGAGCGCAATTTTCTCCGCTCATAAAAACTAAAAGAGGGGAGCGCAATTTTTACCACTCAAGAAAACTAAAACAGAGGAGCGCAATTTTCTCCGCTCAAGAAAACTAAAAGAGGGGAGCGCAATTTTCACCACTCAAGAAAACTAAAAGAGAGGAGCGCAATTTTCTCCGCTCAAGAAAACTAAAAGAGGGGAGCGCAATTTTCACCACTCAAGAAAACTAAAAGAGGGGAGCGCAATTTTCACCACTCAAGAAAACTAAAACAGAGGAGCGCAATTTTCTCCGCTCAAGAAAACTAAAAGAGGGGAGCGCAATTTTCACCACTCAAGAAAACTAAAAGAGGGGAGCGCAATTTTCACCACTCAAGAAAACTAAAACAGAGGAGCGCAATTTTCTCCGCTCAAGAAAACTAAAAGAGGGGAGCGCAATTTTCTCCGCTCAAGAAAACTAAAAGAGGGGAGCGCAATTTTCACCGCTCAAGAAAACTAAAAGAGAGGAGCGCAATTTTCTCCGCTCAAGAAAACTAAAAGAGAGGAGCGCAATTTTCTCCGCTCATAAAAACTAAAAGAGGGGAGCGCAATTTTCACCGCTCAAGAAAACTAAAACAGAGGAGCGCAATTTTCTCCGCTCAAGAAAACTAAAAGAGAGGAGCGCAATTTTCACCGCTCAAGAAAACTAAAACAGAGGAGCGCAATTTTCTCCGCTCAAGAAAACTAAAAGAGGGGAGCGCAATTTTCACCGCTCAAGAAAACTAAAACAGAGGAGCGCAATTTTCTCCGCTCAAGAAAACTAAAAGAGAGGAGCGCAATTTTCACCGCTCAAGAAAACTAAAACAGAGGAGCGCAATTTTCTCCGCTCATAAAAACTAAAAGAGGGGAGCGCAATTTTCACCGCTCAAGAAAACTAAAACAGAGGAGCGCAATTTTCTCCGCTCAAGAAAACTAAAAGAGGGGAGCGCAATTTTCTCCGCTCAAGAAAACTAAAAGAGGGGAGCGCAATTTTCACCGCTCAAGAAAACTAAAAGAGAGGAGCGCAATTTTCTCCGCTCAAGAAAACTAAAAGAGAGGAGCGCAATTTTCTCCGCTCATAAAAACTAAAAGAGGGGAGCGCAATTTTCACCGCTCAAGAAAACTAAAAGAGAGGAGCGCAATTTTCTCCGCTCATAAAAACTAAAAGAGGGGAGCGCAATTTTCACCGCTCAAGAAAACTAAAAGAGAGGAGCGCAATTTTCTCCGCTCATAAAAACTAAAAGAGGGGAGCGCAATTTTCACCGCTCAAGAAAACTAAAACAGAGGAGCGCAATTTTCTCCGCTCAAGAAAACTAAAAGAGGGGAGCGCAATTTTCACCACTCAAGAAAACTAAAACAGAGGAGCGCAATTTTCTCCGCTCAAGAAAACTAAAAGAGGGGAGCGCAATTTTCACCACTCAAGAAAACTAAAAGAGAGGAGCGCAATTTTCTCCGCTCAAGAAAACTAAAAGAGGGGAGCGCAATTTTCACCACTCAAGAAAACTAAAAGAGAGGAGCGCAATTTTCACCACTCAAGAAAACTAAAAGAGGGGAGCGCAATTTTCACCACTCAAGAAAACTAAAACAGAGGAGCGCAATTTTCTCCGCTCAAGAAAACTAAAAGAGGGGAGCGCAATTTTCTCCGCTCAAGAAAACTAAAAGAGGGGAGCGCAATTTTCACCGCTCAAGAAAACTAAAAGAGAGGAGCGCAATTTTCTCCGCTCATAAAAACTAAAAGAGGGGAGCGCAATTTTCACCGCTCAAAAAAACTAAAAGAGGGGAGCGCAATTTTCACCGCTCAAAAAAAAACTAAAAGAGAGCAGCGCAATTTTCACCACTCAATAAAAACAGTTTATAAAGTTATATCCTTTTCAGTTGACATTTATAAAATTCAGCGATGGATGCCCTCCTATCATTTTGAGTGGTTACTTTTCATTTTGAGCGCTAAAACATTGTTCTAAAAAAGGTGTGAAAAGATCATTTACGCTGCTCAAAAGAGTAGCGTAATGAGAAGAGGGAAACTTTTGCAGCTCAAATTAGAGTGAAAAGAGAGGAGCATAATTTTTCTGCTCAAAACGTGCGAGAACGAGAGACCGTTTAATAAATATGTCCATTAGAGTTACAATTCAATCATTCTAATCACGATTTCATCATTTCAATAGGTATTTAATCATTTCAATAGGTATTGTTTCAATTCAATGACAATTTAATATTTTAAATAACTATTTAATATTTTAAATAACTATTTAATATTTTAAATCACCATTTAATATTTTAAATCACTATTTAATATTTTAAATCACCATTTAATATTTTAAATCACCATTTAATATTATAAATCACTATTTATTATTTTAAATCACCATTTAATATTTTAAATCACCATTTAATATTATAAATCACTATTTAATATTTTAAATCACCATTTAATATTTTAAATCACCATTTAATATTTTAAATCACCATTTAATATTTTAAATCACCATTTAATATTTTAAATCACCATTTAATATTTTAAATCACCATTTAATATTTTAAATCACTATTTAATATTTTAAATAACTATTTAATATTTTAAATCACCATTTAATATTTTAAATCACTATTTAATATTTTAAATCACCATTTAATATTTTAAATCACCATTTAATATTTTAAATCACTATTTAATATTTTAAATCACCATTTAATATTTTAAATCACCATTTAATATTTTAAATCACCATTTAATATTTTAAATCACTATTTAATATTTTAAATCACTATTTAATATTTTAAATCACCATTTAATATTTTAAATCACTATTTAATATTTTAAATCACCATTTCATATTTTAAATCACTATTTAATATTTTAAATCACTATTTAATATTTTAAATCACTATTTAATATTTTAAATCACTATTTAATATTTTAAATCACTATAAATTTAATATTTTAGATCGAGATTGAATCATTTGACCTATAGGCGAGGTTTACATTTTTGGCAAGACTCGTGACGTATATCTTTTTTTCCGTCTGGGCAAATCATTCACAAACAAACCACTCTAGCCAAGGTTAAATCAGTCAATAATACAGTCAAGCAAACGAATTTAAGGGCCACTAGTTGGATATATATTTCAAAAATATTTTGTGCTTGAAAATACCACATATTATAAAAACACATTTCGGGATAAGATTCAACTAAGAATATTTTTATTCATACCATAAATCTATTTAAGCCATGAATACTCAACTGGAGCCAATTTAGAGATACTTATACTTAGGCTAGAAGGCACTCTTTTTGGGCGCCAGGTTTTCAGTCCAGCGCGCGTCCCATGTGTGATATGGACCAAATTCCGAGGCGTGGAGAACGGAGGAACTATAAAAAGCAGACAATTCGAAAGCTGGACGCAAAAACGTATTAGGCTTACCGCGACTTTTAAAAAGGGTTTAATTTACCAAAATAAAGTTAGTTTGAATAAAGGTAGGAGAATACTAAAAATAAAGAATAAAAATCACGAGATTTATTGAGTAAGTAAAAACTGTTTCAATTAAAAACCACAGTCTGTTGTTTTTAATTAAAACAGTTTTTACTTACTCTTTAAATCTCGTGATTTTTATTCTTTTTTTTAATAAGCGTAAGGTATTTTAAATGAATTTTATTGGGAAAATACAACTTGAAATTTTACGCAAATTTAAACCTGAAAAATGGTACAAACTTGTGTAGTTCCTAATTGAAAAAGTCAGTCACCGAAGGAAAAAGCACCATTTCACAAGTATTTATTGGTTTTATAATAACAATTTCAGATCTTTGTTTAAAACCTTGTATTGTCAATTATTCATAATAAAGATTACCTCAATCTAAAGTAAACTTGGGCTCAAAATGAATCGATTAAACTTAATACCCTGAAAGTATCATATTGCTTGTGGAAAACACTATATTTTAACACAATTCGTCAGCGAGGAGTGTAGAGCAGCATACAAAAACACGTTGGTTACTAAAATTGAAACATCAAAAAGTGGAGTTTGGATAACAGTCACGTTCCAAATTTGGGCGAGGTTTCACTTCCAACCAACTTCTTCAACTTATTGAAGAAGAATCTCTATAGTGAGAGCGCATGGTTATAAATTGTTCTAAATTGGTATACAGCTCTGAAAATTAATATACACGTGCCTTGAACTATACTCTCGACTACCTAAATTTTATTTTTCAAAAAAACCGACAGGAAAAACTTTTATAAGCAAAAAACACCCTTGTTGCCGAGGACGCGCGCATCTTAGTTTTTAAAATTATTGATCTACGTTGCACTCCGCAACTTTACGAATACAAAATGGTAAATAGCGTATAGCTCGCGTGGTAAAGGTGGTAAAGTTATGCATTTTTTATGGTAATACGTGACACAGTGCTACTTCAAACCTGATATGGTACCACACCGAGGTATTTTTTTCACTTGACGTTTTTTACCATTTTTCATTTTTCTCCATAGGGAAAAATGGTAAATCGCGTGTATCTCGGGTGGTAAAGGTGGTAATGTTATGAAATGTTTTATGGTGATACGTGACACAGTGCTACTTCAAACCTGATATGGTACCACATCGAGGTATTTTTTTTTACTAGACGTTTTTTACCATTTTTCATTTTTCTCCATAGGGAAAAATGGTAAATCGCGTGTATCTCGGGTGGTAAAGGTGGTAATGTTATGAAATTTTTTATGGTGATACGTGTCACAGTACTACTTAAAACTTGATAAGAGACTTGTATCCGGCTCCCACGTTTAACCGCTTTGTCTCAGAAGGACACTGCAATCTTTCTTTCGTATCTTTCTGACAAAGTATACATAGTAACCAATCTAAATTTTTAGTTTGAGAACTCATTGCACAGCGTACGTAATTAGAAAAACAGAGGTCGTCAGTTTAAAAGCATAAAAAAATACGAGTAGGTCTAACTGCAATTTTTGTATAAATCAATCTCGCAACAGCCTTTTGAAAACCGCGGAATTGGGCTTAGTTGTGGTTGCCATGGAAATTCTATATAAAAAAGATAAAAGCTGGGAAATTGAAAAAAAATGTCTCGATGCAGTTCCATATCAGTTTTTAAGTAATACTATGTCACGTATCACCATAAAAAAATCAATATTTTAACCACCTTTACGACCCGAGCTAAACTCGATTTACCATTTTTTCCTATAGAGAAAAACGAAAAATCGTTAAAAACGTCAAGTAAAAAAAATACCTCGATGTGGTTCCATATCAGGTTTTAAGTAGTACTATGACACGTATCACCATAAAACATTTCATAACTTTACCACCTTTACCACCCGAGATACACGCGATTTACCATTTTTCCCTATGGAGAAAATTGAAAAATGGTAAAAAACGTCAAGTAAAAAAATACCTCGATGTGGTTCCATATCAGGTTTTAAGTAGTACTATGACACGTATCACCATAAAACATTTCATAACTTTACCACCTTTACCACCCGAGATACACGCGATTTACCATTTTTCCCTATGGAGAAAATTGAAAAATGGTAAAAAACGTCAAGTAAAAAAATACCTCGATGTGGTTCCATATCAGGTTTTAAGTAGTACTATGACACGTATCACCATAAAACATTTCATAACTTTACCACCTTTACCACCCGAGATACACGCGATTTACCATTTTTCCCTATGGAGAAAATTGAAAAATAGTAAAAAACGTCAAGTAAAAAAAATACCTCGATGTGGTTCCATATCAGGTTTTAAGTAGTACTATGACACGTATCACCATAAAACATTTCATAACTTTACCACCTTTACCACCCGAGATACACGCGATTTACCATTTTTCCCTATGGAGAAAATTGAAAAATAGTAAAAAACGTCAAGTAAAAAAAATACCTCGATGTGGTTCCATATCAGGTTTTAAGTAGTACTATGACACGTATCACCATAAAACATTTCATAACTTTACCACCTTTACCACCCGAGATACACGCGATTTACCATTTTTCCCTATGGAGAAAATTGAAAAATGGTAAAAAACGTCAAATAAAAAAAATACCTCGATGTGGTTCCATATCAGGTTTTAAGTAGTACTATGACACGTATCACCATAAAACATTTCATAACTTTACCACCTTTACCACCCGAGATACACGCGATTTACCATTTTTCCCTATGGAGAAAATTGAAAAATAGTAAAAAACGTCAAGTAAAAATAATACCTCGATGTGGTTCCATATCAGGTTTTAAGTAGTACTATGACACGTATCACCATAAAACATTTCATAACTTTACCACCTTTACCACCCGAGATACACGCGATTTACCATTTTTCCCTATGGAGAAAATTGAAAAATGGTAAAAAACGTCAAGTAAAAAAATACCTCGATGTGGTTCCATATCAGGTTTTAAGTAGTACTATGACACGTATCACCATAAAACATTTCATAACTTTACCACCTTTACCACCCGAGATACACGCGATTTACCATTTTTCCCTATGGAGAAAATTGAAAAATGGTAAAAAACGTCAAGTAAAAAAAAATACCTCGATGTGGTTCCATATCAGGTTTTAAGTAGTACTATGACACGTATCACCATAAAACATTTCATAACTTTACCACCTTTACCACCCGAGATACACGCGATTTACCATTTTTCCCTATGGAGAAAATTGAAAAATAGTAAAAAACGTCAAGTAAAAAAAATACCTCGATGTGGTTCCATATCAGGTTTTAAGTAGTACTATGACACGTATCACCATAAAACATTTCATAACTTTACCACCTTTACCACCCGAGATACACGCGATTTACCATTTTTCCCTATGGAGCAAATTGAAAAATGGTAAAAAACGTCAAGTAAAAAAAATACCTCGATGTAGTTCCATATCAGGTTTTAAGTAGTACTATGACACGTATCACCATAAAACATTTCATAACTTTAACACCTTTACCACCCGAGATACACGCGATTTATCATTTTTCCCTATGGAGAAAATTGAAAAATGATAAAAAACGTCAAGTAAAAAAAATACCTCGATGTGGTTCCGTATCAGGTTTTAAGTAGTACTATGACACGTATCACCATAAAACATTTCATAACTTTACCACCTTTACCACCCGAGATACACGCGATTTACCATTTTTCCCTATGGAGAAAATTGAAAAATGGTAAAAAACGTCAAGTAAAAAAAATACCTCGATGTGGTTCCATATCAGGTTTTAAGTAGTACTATGACACGTATCACCATAAAACATTTCATAACTTTACCACCTTTACCACCCGAGATACACGCGATTTACCATTTTTTATTCCTTAAGTTGCAGAGATTCGGTGCAACGTAGATCTAATAATTTTAAAAACACTACAAATTACGATGCGCGCGTCCTCGACAACAAGGGCGTTTTTTGCTTATAAACGTTTTTCCACTCGGTTGTTTTGAAAAATAAAATTAAGGTAGTCGAGAGTATAGTTCAAGGCACGTGTATATCAATTTTCAGAGCTGTATACCAATTTCGAACAATTCGGGTATATTTTGTAACCATGCGCTCTTACTACTAGATGAAGAAATGATTTGATTATGTTTCTTACTGATGGAACATCAACATTCAACATCTTTGGATAAAAAATAATTCGTTATATGGCTGGTTTTGTTGTACAGAAATTACGAAAAGCATTAAAATGCCAATTATGTTTTCACGCATTAGACGAAAGGCATTCCTGACTATCAAATCATAACTATGCAAAGGAGTCAAAGGACCCAACCAAACTTCTACTCCTTATAAAGGACAATGGTGGACTATGTCATCCAACAGTTAGTGTTGTCAAGATTTGTAGCTTGACTGAGAAACGTCAATCAATCATCAACTACTCTAAAACCCAAGGCACCACCTTATGCCTAAGTCATCATGCGACTTTTAAAGCCATTAATTCAGGTGGCCGGGTTGCAACGCGTAGGAGGGTGGTGGTAAGCCCTGTAAGCCACACTAACTATTACCGTTAACCTCAACGAGTGAGATACTTCGGATCGATTCTGCGCCAGTTAGTCCCGGAGGATATTTTCCCAACTCCAACTGAACACACGCTTGATGACGAACTTGGATCGCAACACCACGTTAATGTTTTGATGAAAAGAATGATCAAATTATACATTAACGCTGAGGAAAATAAGCAGGTACATTAACGATCAAATGAAGAAAGAAGCAGTTCGAAAAAGACTCACCGAGCTAATATCTTTTCAAGGGCAATAGGAGTTCTTTAACCCTTTATCAGTGTGAGTAGAATCCTAAATCAATTCCACCCTTTTTTAATCTTCCTTTTTACCTCCTATAATTGCGATGTCAAAGGCCCTAATACTCAGGCACTGTTTATTTAGTTTATTTTATTTATTTATATTAATATAGAAACTAATATATTCATAAGTATTACATTAACAGATAAATATCATTAATATTTACTCACATTTCATTATATAATTTGGAAATTTATTGGTACATTCCTCCATGTTTCCTTTGTTTACAACTAACAGCTGACTGAGCTAAGCTATTTTTACTTTTATTTTATTATGGTTAGCCGCGCGTAGACGCCGTAGGCGGCGCCACGTAATTTTGTGCATATCACGCACAACGAATCGCCGGAGCTCGAAACCGGCCTCAATCTCGTGGATCTAACCAGACTGAGAAATAAGGAATTTTTTTAAACTGGACCTGTGGAAAGTAGAGCCTAGGTACTTTAATTAAAAAACTTTCCACTGGCCACTTACCATTTTTAACCTTTAAAATCAGGCTTTCGTAATTTATGATCAAATTATCTACTCTCGACAATATGTGCTAGGGCATAGGCTAAGTAGGTTAGTTATTATGGGTATTTCAAAATTTTGGAGTGATAAATAAAGAACTATAAATCTTGAAGGGAAAAAACTTTTAATTATTTAAGTGGTCAAAATTTAATTAATTTTTAAACTGGCCCAGCTAATTTTTAAACTGGCGATTGGCCTGTGATAGTGCCTTATTTCTCACACTGGATATAACAGTTTGTCAAGGTATAAGTATAGTTCCTTTGTGTACATGAGGAGAACTCAGCTACGGCCACCTTTGACATTCGCACATTAGCGGCCAGCCCATTCGCCGAAATTCCATAAACAAGGATTTTCCCGCTATGAACTATCGGCGTTCAGCGCCACGCTCGTTTTTATATGCAAAAACTATTCTAAAAATAATTTTCCGCTAGGGGCACTCAGAGGCGAGAGATATTTTTGTTCGTAGCTTAACATAGAAATTTCAAAGACTGCCTATAGCGGCCAGCCCATGGGCTGGCCGCTATAGGCGGTTAAATAAACCCCTCTCTGACCGTCTTTCCCCCCTGTTGAAAAATGCTGCCAGATCCATGCAAAGAAAATTCTCAGCTTTGGCAGTATAAAGATAAACCATAGACCACCCTGTTAGAAGTCCAGTCGCAGCAGCACAAACTCTATAATCGGCGATGGATGATCTTTTATTTAAACGCCTATTGCGCGAGTTAGCCATACTCATCAGTCGAACCGTTAGTTCCTTAAATGGCGCATTGTGGTTAGGTTTCCTTTTGAAGTATTTATCATTGATTCATTTATTTAATACAATTATTAGATTAGTTATTATTATAATAAAATTATAACAGCATTTGTTATTAAATAAAAATAATAGGCCGTGTCTATTTTGGCCTGTTTTTCGGGCTAAAATAGCTAAGCATTGGACGGGAATCTAATTTAGCCCGAAAAACGGACCAAAATAGTCCCTGGCTTATTTGGCCCGAAAAACAGGCCAAAATAGACACTCCGAAAATGGCCTGGCAAACACTGACTTAGGCTTTCTTCCAACGTATCACCGAGGCTTAGCTTTTCAGAGATTGTTTGTATGTTTAAATTGTTTAAAACCTCAAAGGCACTCGATAGCATCGCTTTCAAAATATAGGAGTTTCATTCCTTCATTTTGAATTTTTATTCTGAGAGATTTTTATAAGTTTAAATCTTATTTTTCACAAAATACTGCAAACCGTCCGTTGGTAGGCATTTCGCGGGTATTCTGCTCTCGTAAACCAGTGTTACCAATGTTCGAAAGTCGAAATTCCCATTGCTGGATAGTAACTTTCCCACGAATTCCCACAACCCAATTTAGTCCATAGAAATCGGATAACAAACTAGAACGCTTATTCGAATGGCTGGCAGCCCACCGATTAGATTCTTGGCTAAAACGACAGTAACACCATCTACGACGCGCGCACGGAGCTTATTTTATCTAGTGATCAGGTCTACCTTGTGAATAACGTAAGCACTGATGAAAATAACCTTTTACAGGTGTTGTTGATTCATTAGTGGTCTTTTCCACTTTCTTTAACGGTTTTAGCTGTAAGTACAAAGCGAGAGAAGGCTGCAACTATTCAGAATGTGGTTTTCGGATTCATATTTTTCGAAAGGTAAATACAGCATTTCTTTGTTATTTTACGAGATGATGGATTATCTTTTGAATAATTGTTGTAACTTATCTTTATTATTAAAAAAAATAGTTAACTGTATTTAGGGCTATTTAGGAAGGCTTAGGCTTAGCCTTTGCTATCTGATTCTCTCACTATTGTAAGCTAATGTTATGCAATTTTATGTTACCTAGCTAGCTCATATCCAGAAGTTAAAATTTTCTTCACTGTTTGTTTGGCAATTTTACATTGGTCCCATAGGCCTAACTATCTATAATACTTACTTGTTAGTTTATAGTAGGTTTTCAGTTTGCTTCTGTTAAAATTAGATGTACATTTGTTTAGAGAAACTGTCTTTGCTAAAGGATTATATAAGGTATTAACTAACTACCAAGTATATTCTTGCTGGCTCTGAGGTCTACATTTAGCGTTGAAATAATACACCATTTATATACTAATTTAAAGTATTAAATATAATTTATTATACGTTTGATTCGCACGCGTTCTACATGTCGAACAGTCTCAACGGTGTCGTGTTTTCTTTTCAAAGCATTGATTCTGGTCTTGTGGATTTAATCCTTACGGCAGTCAATATTAACTTAAATTGAAGTGACCCATTATTCCGACTTTCCCATCATTTTCTCTCACACAACCTTCACAAAAGCTTCATTTTCAAGCGATTTATTGCAGAAATAACAAGAGTTAGCTGGGTGGTGAATTTTAAACGCGGTTACATGAAGAGCGGCGGACGCGTTTTAAGTCAACGAAGGCGCAAAATTGTAACTCCGCCCTAAAATCCGCGTGCAGCGCGCGCTTGAACTAGAAATGAACGGTTTTAACCTTTAGCGCGCGCCGCACGCGGATTTTTGGACGGAGTTATTCTGTAACCGATTGTATCATGGCACCAGGCGACAATTTGATCGTTCAACGTTCTTATACATATATACGTTCTTGATAAACACGTAATTTTTCGTAATTTGAATAATTATTTAATTTTTGATAATATGAGTAATTATTTAATTTTTGATAATTTTAAATATTATTATTATATAAATTTTTGATAATTTTAAATATTATTATTATATAAATTTTTGATAATTTTAAATATTATTATATACATTTTTGGAAATTTTAAATATCATTATATAAATTTTTGATAATTTTAAATATTATTATGTAAATTTTTGATAATTTTAAAATTTATTATATAAATTTTTGATAATTTTAAAATTTATTACATAAATTTTTGATAATTTTAAATATTATTATATAAATTTTTGATAATTTTAAATATTATTATATAAATTTTTGATAATTTTAAATAATTATTATATACATTTTTGATAATTTTAAAAATTGTTATATAAATTTTTGATAATTTTAAATATTATTATATAAATTTTTGATTATTTTAAATATTATTATATAAATTCAGTAATCTTTTAACAGTTACCAAAAAACCATCGGTTGAAAAAGATCAGCTCCGAAACGGACTCACCCTGTGAGAGCGCTCGGTTCGCCAATGGAATTCGAACTTGATACATTTTTGCTTGACAGTCGAAAGGTAGCAAACGAAACGCCAATTTCGTATTTCATTTCGAGTTGCTCTCTTTGATCCCTTTCAGTTCGGAGCTAGAGCCAAGATGTCACTGTCAAATCTGGAACCGTGTGCTAGCGCTGTAATAGAAAACGCTACTTATTAATGAATAATTCGCATTTAATGTTCATTATTATCGTCTGACTCATTTTGATCCGAATGTCTGGAAATCTTAGCAGAAACACCCTGTAAATGAAACGCTGTATTGGAAGCTATAGAAAATGATTCCTATAAGCTGAAATTAATGGTCACACTAATGGGTGAAAATGGCAGAATACAACGCCGATATTAAGATAAATCGGCGTAGATCGGAATCAACATAATGTAGATAGTAATTATCCCTAATAATTACAACGATGATAGCGTTGTACATTACTGATTACAACTGAGATAAAGGCACCTGCGATTTATTTCGTAAAACTCACTATATAGCTCGGTCTATAGCTCTGGAGTTTATAATTTTTTTGTAATAGGTCCCTAAATAAATTATGAAATTCCTAATTTCGTTAATAATAGTTTGCTAAATTTGAAATGTAATATGCTAAATTAGTATATTATTTAATTTGAAAATTTGTAATATGCTAAATTAGTATATTATTTAATTTGAAAATTTGTAAAATGCCTAATTAGTATATTATTTATTTTGAAAATTTGTAATATGCTAAATTAGTATATTATTTAATTTGAAAATTTGTAAAATGCCTAATTAGTATATTATTTATTTTGAAAATTTGTAATATGCCAAATTAGTATATAATTTAAATTGAAAATTTGAAAATTAGTATATTATTTAATTTGTAAAATACTAAATTAGTATATTATTTAATTTTATAAATACTAAATTATAATATTATTTAATTTGTAAAATGCTAAATTGATATATTATTTAATTTTAAAATGTTAAATTGGTATATTATTTAATTTTAAAATGTTAAATTGGTATATTATTTAATTTTAAAATGTTAAATTGGTATATTATTTAATTTGTAAAATGTTAAATTGGTATATTATTTAATTTGAAAAATGCTAAATTAGTATATTATTTCATTTTTAATTGCTAAAATAGTATTTTATTTCATTGTTAACTGCTAAATTAGTATAATATTTCATTGTTAATTGCTAATTTAGTATATTATTTCATTGTTAATTGCTAAAATAGTATTTTATTTCATTGTTAATTGCTAAAATAGTATTTTATTTCATTGTTAACTGCTAAATTAGTATAATATTTCATTGTTAATTGCTAAATTAGTATATTATTTCATTGTTAATTGCTAAATTAGTATATTATTTCATTGTTAATTGCTAAATTAGTGTATTATTTAATTGTTAATTGCTAAATTAGTATATTATTTAATTGTTAATTGCTAAATTAGTATATTATTTCATTGTTAATTGCTAAATTAGTATATTATTTCATTTTAAATTGCTAAAATAGTTTACTAAAATAGGAAAAAAATTAATGACTTTTTTTAATTAAAAAAACCTTTTTTTATTTATGCACAAGTAGCCTTAATAATTTTCTAATATATTTTTAAGATAAACGTTATGGAATTTTTATATGCTTAACTTTTAATTAAAACTGATCCCAGTCACTGACTTGGTAAGCATATCGGCTGTCATCTCCTCGATCGGACAATACTGGACGTCAACAGTACAGGAGATGATGTCTAACGTCGATATGTTTGGTGCAGGCATTAGTTCTTTCAGTCAAGTATAATTTGATGCACCCTTGGTTGTCTTCGTAGAGTTTCGTTGGAGAAGATAATAGTGAGACCCATGTCTTTTAGTAGTAGACGTAACCGTATGACCTCTTGGGCTACGTTAGAGGCTGCGACGTATTCAGTTTCGGTTGAGGACAAAGCAACTGTTGTCTGTTTTCGTCTTGACCATGATACCATGCTGTTGCCGATTTGAAATAAGTGGTGGATTTTCGATTCTGTTGATCCCCGGCCCAATCTGCGTCGACGTAACGTTTTAGATCCCACGTCGACTTTGATGAGAGCTGTAGTGCAACATCCCTTGTACCTTTGAGATACCGCATCTTTCCAGTCCCGTTCTCAAAGATTCTAAACTCTTCGGAAAAAATCCCGAAAGCACTGCCGTTATCAGGTCTCGATACAGTGGTGATATGAAGTAATACTCCAATGGATTGATGATAAAGAGTATTATTAGGCATAGCGTCATCGTCTCCATCCAGTTTGTGGTAGGCAAGATCCATTGGTGTTTTCGTAGGCTTTGCGTCCTGCAAACCTTTAGCATATGTTTGATCTTCGTGGATTGGTGAAGTTCTGATTAGAAGAATTTAAAACCACTTTTGCATAGTAAAAACGGTATTTATTTTAGAATAAACATAAAATAAAAACGACACTACTAGTTTCGTAACCGTTGATGATGTTACCGAACGGTTACGAAACTAGTAGTGTCGTTTTTATTTTATGTTTATTCTAAAATAAATACCGTTTTTACTATGCAAAAGTGGTTTTAAATTCTTCTAATCAGATATTTTAATACATAGGGTTGGACTAACCAAATCGATTGGTGGAGTTGATAACTGCCAATATCTGTCTTTAGAATTTGAATACAGAGGTAGTAGGAGACCTCAATGAGCTCCAAATCTTGTCCTTTTCTTGTCTGTTGTTTAGGCATGGATCGGCTTTGCTTCTAGTGAATCCTTCTATGAGTAAAACTTCATTAGCTCGCTTATTTCAAGCTCTTGCGGATTGTTTAAGACCGTATATGTTGTGCTTGAGCTTGCATACTTTATCCTCATGACCAGCTTGAACAAAGCCTAGGGGTTGCTCCATGAAGAAGTCTTCTTTAATGTCCCCATGAAGAAAGGTGGTCTTCACGCCAAAATGTTGGACTTGCATGTTCGTGGCTGTTGCGATACTCAGAAGAATTCGAACCGTCTCAGATTTCACAACTGGGGCAAAAGTCTCGTCATAGTCTTCACCAAACTTCTGTGTGAAACCTTTAGCCATGAGTCTTGCTTTGTACTTCTGCACTTGTCCGTTCTGGTCATATTTCGTCTTGACCACCCATTTGCATCCGATCGCTTTTCGGCTGTCTGGTGGCTGTACGAGTTCCCACGTCTTACGTTCTTCAAGTGATCTCTTCCTCAGCGGCTTGAACCAACTGACCGGTGGTTGTTTGTGCTCAGTTGTTCCTTGTAAGTAACCCGTTTTAGTGGAATCCCTTTAGTTGACCTCGTGGAAAGTCTTGGTGTAGTGTTATTATCATCCTCGTCTTCAATACAGGTGCCAGTTTCATCAGACTCTGAAGTGACTGGGGATTCTTTATCGTCGTTCTCATCGAAACTAATGACGTACTCTGTCGTGGGTTTCTCAGTAAATGCCGTGATATCCCCTTCTGGCTCGTGAGAGATCTTGGAAACGGAATCATGTCCCACAAATATACCTTCGGTTGCTTTATCGTCACATTTAGAGCGTCTCTCCTTGGGAATGTGCTGAATTCTTGGTTTCGATTGATGTAATAGTTCGTACTGCGTTTTCTTCAACGGACTGCTCGGCAATCGACTCTGCAGGTAAGATGCAGTGTTTATGGCTTCTCAAGTTCTCCCCAGTAGACATCCTTCAGGTTAGCAATCAATTAACGATCGATTTTTACGCTCAGCAATTCCATTCTGCTGAAGGGTATAAGGAACGATAATCTGGTGTTCAATTCCTTCCCTCCTCAGGTAGTCTTGGATTTATTTCCCAACGAACTCGCCTGCGTTGTCGGAACGGATCATGTTTGGTTTTCTTCGGAATTTATTAGAGAACAATGCGATCTACTACTTCAGTTTTTCCAGGACTTCGTTCTTGTTCATTATAAGATACGTGTGCGTAAATCTTGAGTGATCATCGATACAGGAAAGCGAGTACTTTTTTCCACTGAACGTGGCTGTTCTCATAGGAGCGCACATATCGGTATGAAATAAATCTAAGGGTCGGCGACTTGAAGTTTCGCTTTCTTTCGGAAATGGTTTCGAGGTAATTTTTCCTTTCACGCAACATTCGCAGAAACTCTTGAATTTGTAATTCCACATTTGAATCCAAATTGCCAGTTCTTGGTCTTTCAGTTTCTTGACTGCTTTTGAGTCGTTCTATGCCATAGGTGAAGACAGCCCTCGTGCTTGCTATCCGTTGTAACGGAATTGACATCTTCCTTGCATTTCAGTCTGTAGAGCCATCCGTCTATTTCCGCAGTTGCAACCAGTCATTGACCTTCTGTTCGGTTGTACACATCGTAATTTTGTATAGTACATCTATCTATATTCGTTTTCAAATGTTTATATAGCGCACGCGTGCGTGAAAGTGAGTTTTTGGTTGCTGTTAAAAAAGGTGTTATTTTTCGCGTGTAAAAATAAATTAACGGCCAGTTCTGTTTTGAAATAAGAGGAAAAAGGTTTACCGGTTTTTATGTCGGAAAAGTTCGCGTCTTTTATTTCGCTGTTCACGACACCTTCCAATATGTGGCAGGTGTTGCCTTCGAAGATCATCTTGTGTCCGGTTCGAGCCAATCTGAGGACTGATAGAAAACTTCCTCCTAGTTTTGGAACGTAGAGGACTTCCTTAACATTGATGTATCTGATGTCTCCATGCAGATCGCTAAATCGTATGACGCCTTGACTAACGCATTCAGCTTCTATGACGGAGTCATCTGCTAGGTAAACCTTCTCGGACTTGGGTTTGAGGGATTCAAAGAAAGAGTGGTTACTGGTCATGTTACTGGTGGCACCTGAATCCACGTACCATGTGGCGGATGAGTTGCCTATGGATGCCTGGAAAGCGGGGTAATCACAAAGGACTAGGTGGCCTTTCAGATGCGCCACTTTTACTCTTCTGTTTATGTTGTTTGGCTTATTGCGTTTTTGCTCGGGTTTCAGGCTACGAAAATCCTTCTGGTCTTGCCACAGTGGTAACATTCGATGACAGTATCTTGTTTACTGGATTGCCCTTTACTTTTCCAGGTACTTAGTGCCGTCTCTGAACCTTCCATCCGTCGGGTGAAACTCCTCCATCAGCTTCGCTCGAACGTATTCCAGTGTCAAGTACGTTTCGGGTCGTACTTCTGGTACCGTGACTAAGGTGTCATAAGGCTCCACAATAGCATGCAAGCTGTATAGCTATCTTTGACGACCTCTCCAATTCATCTCAGTCGTTCCACGATTTCCATCTTAGCGGTGATATGCTGCTGCATAGTTTGACTTACCTTGAGGCGCATCTTATGTATCCTTCTGAGAAGGAATAGCTTGCCTGTGATGGTGGTCTGTTCGTGGAGTTTCTGGAGCGTAAGCCACATCGTTCGGGTAGAAGTGTCGTTTACTAAGTGAATCAGTTTGTCATCTTCGACTGATAACGCAATAGCGGCTTGTGCTTGATTATCTCGCTTGTCCCAGTTGATAGGTACGTTCTGTGTCGGCATAGCTTGATCAACGATCTCCCAAAGATTATCTCTGATCAGCAACATTTTCAACTTGATTTTCCACATCTGATAATTCGAATCTTTCAGCTTCGTGATGGACAACTTGGAATCTGAATACGTAGCCATAATGTCTGTGAAGATGAACGATTTTGTGCCGTTTTGGAAAATTTATTTTTTCACCGGTAGGTGTCACGCAAAATGTTTCAATAGAAAAGTTGTAGGGCATAGTCGAAAGTGTAAAAATAATTTTGGTTCGGTTGAAAAAGACCTATTTTTCACTGAGTTTGGAGGTCGGGGGAAAAAACAAGTTGTACTAGCAGGCAATAGCCTTTAACGTAAACAATCGTACATAATCACAACACACATGTACATTTATTTTAGGGAACTTATGCTTTCAGCTATGTAGTTAATAATCAGATCTGCAAAAAGTAATTGTTAAAGAAAATTATTACGTTCAACACCTAAATAGACAAAGTAGACAAAGACCGCGTCTTCCATTTCGACGTGGTTACGAGTAAGATCATCAAACAAAGATTTGTAGACCAAAAATTACGCTTATTTTTCTTTTGTTGTTTTTTAACGTGAAATATCAATTGTCCGAGTAGTATTTAAAGCGTTTACATTTCAAAGTTAAAACATTATCTCAGCTTGGCCGATTGTTGTCCAGTATGCCTCTTTACACTCGAGATCAGCGCGCTCATATGCTGGAATTATTTTACGGAGAAGGTCGTCGTAATGCTACTCTAGTAAGTCAGTTATTTAGACGAAGATTTCCCAATTGCAGACCAAGTCATACGACGGTTCTTAGAGTGGTCCGCAACATCGACAAATGGGGTAATATCAATCCGAGGTTTCGTAGTCGTGGTCTCCAGGGCAACGACATGGAAAACACCATACTTCCCTACTTCGTCGCCTATCCTCGAGCGAGCGTCAGGACTGTCAGCTTTGACTTAGGGTTGGATCGAAACTACGTTTGGAGAACACTCAAAAGACACCATTTTCATCCTTATCGAGCGACACTTCACCAAGGACTGCATGACGGTGATAGACAGCGCCGACTCGACTTCTGCAATTGGTTTTGCCTCATGGCTGACGCACACCAGGATTTTCACGATCAACTACTGATGTCCGACGAATGTTCATTCGGAAGAGATGGGCCTTTCAACCATCAAAACCAACATATGTGGGACTACGAGAATCCACACTGGGGATTTAATCACCGCCACCAAGTGCAGTTTCGCTTAAATGTGTGGGCTGGTCTGTTAGGTGACAGAATTATTGGCCCATTCTTCCTGCCAAATCGTCTGAACGGTCAAAACTGAATGCTTTTTCGTGTTTCTGTTTGACATAACGCTGCTCATCGGTTGCTCATTGAAGTCAACGGCTGGATGAGTTAGTTTTTCTGATGAATGACCGGAAGTGATGATCACGACGATGTTTTTTTTAATGGAATGACCAAGGCCTCGCATTATTTTCCAATATAGAGATAATTTTGATACCTGTAATACAATTTTTAATTATTTTCATAATAATAACGTTTAGTTACTCAAATTCATTAGCAAGTTCACTAATAAGCGAGTTTCAATAACCGCAACGCCGTCTATCGGATTTATAAATAACTATTAGAATGGTACTTGTCACAGCAATGGGAAACCTAAGCTGACGTCATAGGTCAACGAGGTCAGGCTGAGGTATGACGTCAAAGTACCATCCTCCTCTGCTTTTTTGTCTAAATGCGTATGTGTAAGACATTATTGAAACTCGCTTATTAGATAAAGTAATTATTATTTTTTACTGTTTTTTTTTCGTCCCAAAACCTCCACATACAATTTGTACAATACTTCATACGTTAAGCAGCTCATCGGTGTTTTTTTTCTCAAAAACCGGTTTTTTATCCGATGGCTGTTACTGAACGCAGCCCAGAAATTCTGTAGTTCATTAAGTACTTTTGTGATATGAAATATTGGGAGTCAACTTCTCTACCCTATCCCTTAAACGATGTAAAGACGAAGCAGCTTAAGTGTCAATTGATTTTATAGTAAGACTGATTTTATGGAAATATGCAACAAAACCTCTCAGTGTGGACAAAATTGTCTATTGACTAAAATTAAATTTCCGGCTTTTTCCATGACTTTTTTATTGGTTCTTAAACTTCCCTCAATTTTCCCAACTTTTCGTTGACATATCCTTACCTAATTTGTGGCAACCACGGGGGCAGTGGGGGCGACTTGCCCCCGCTTCAATTTCACAACGAGGGCGCTGCCCCCGATACTTTTTCCCAGGGCAGGGGTTCCGTATTTTTATATTTCAGAGTATACTTATTTGCCACAAAACACAAGGGTGTCGCGTGTTTAGTCAACCTGTTAGTTTGACTATACAAGTGACACCCTTGTATTTTGGTTTCTATATCTCGCTATTTTTTCGGACGCAGCCTTTTTAACAAGGTATGTCTATATAATTTGGTTTTTGCCCCCGCTCTCGTAAAAACGTTGGCACCCCCTGAACCCTGTTTAAAGTCCATAGAGCCGAATTTTCAATACATTATATCAAGAACTAATTTATGTATAAGAACGATATACTGTAGCTTTGAAGCCTGCTGCACTCATGTACGTTGTAGTTCCACCCCTTTTTTTGAATTTTACGTACAGACCGCCATCTGCCGAGCCACTGTTAAACTATTAAACAAGATTTAACATGGAGGGATCCGTAGATCCTTTATTCCGTAAACTCCGGCTTTATCGTATCTTTTTATAAAAGGTGATATATATGTAATGTTGAGTTAATTCTTAATAGTGCAATTCCAAACAGTTTCGCTATAATAATAACAACTCGGTGTCATTTTCACTTCCCTATGGAATCAGAATATCGTAGGCTCGCGCCCGGCTACCGACCGAACAGTTTTTATTATATTATTATTATTATATTATTTTATTATTAATTTATATTTTATAAAACAAATTTAACATTGTTAAACATTATATATTTTAGAGAATTATAATTATGAATTATTTAGAAGAGTTAAATTTCAGTTTTGTAAAATTTAATTTTAAAAACTCTATAGTAAAAACCGTTCCGTCCGGAGCCGGGCGCGAACTCACGATCTTCTGATTGCCAGAAGCGCGTGCTCAGTAAAGAATGCCTGTGTGGAAGGCGGCCATAATTCCTCAGTAGATGGCGATGTCGAAAGTCCAAATACGCAACTCCGCCCATAAAATAAAAACAACTAGTACTTGACGCCTAGAAAATATGGCTCCTAGATCGTTCTTATACATAAATTAGTTCTTGATTATATATATTCTTGTCAAGTTATCAAGAATTCTTTACATCAAAAGTGGACCCAGAAGATAGGATTTCTGACCAAATTGACACGACCAAGGACAGCAAAAATCTGCGTATCATTCGAGTTCGGTAGAACAAGAATACGCGTGGTAGAAGTTTAAAACTTAAGAGCGGACTAGATTCTGAATCGTCTTCGCTTAAAATCATTCCATATTCGCCATACGTAGGACAATGTCCACGAAGTCAATTTAGTATTCTAATTAGTGAAGCTAGTCTCGTCTTTATTACTTTTCTCTTTGTTTACTTGGCGTTGTCGCGGCTCTCTGTCCAGCGCTGTTCTTCGTCCAAGCGGCGTAATTACCAGCGAATGTTCCAATTCCTTGGCAGCGAATGAAAGAGACAAATAAGCCGAAATCGTTAATTTTCTCGAAAAGGCGGAAGCTGCCCAGAGAACGGGCGGAGAGTTCCGTTCGCTGTTTGACCCTTCAGCGCTCAAATTGCTCGCCTCTCTCTACCTTATACACACTGGCGCGATTTACAAGTGGTTGTTAAAGTGGAGAGGACCCTAATTGAGGTTGACTCGCGGGGCTGACTTTTACTGCATTTCAGTCGAAGTTTCGAATACGCTGTAATCTCGTTGAGAATTTCGTCGTCTGAAATAATTGGGGTTTTGGGCTTTCCAAACCAAATTCCACCTTACGAAATGGTACCTTATTGTCATCTGTTAACCACACGGTACGTTTTGGTCATCTGTTAACCACACGGTACCTTTTGGCATCTATTAACCCCACGGTACCTTATTGTCATCTGTTAACCACACAGTACCTTATGGTCATCTGTTAACCACACGGTACCTTATTGTCATCTGCCAACAACACGGTACCTTATTGTCATCTGCCAACAACACGGTACCTTATTTTCATCTGTTAACCACACAGTACCTTATTGTCATCTGTTAACCACACGGTACCTTTTTGTCATCTGTTAACCACACGGTACGTTATTGTCATCTGTTAACCACGCGGTACCATATTGTCATCTGTTAACCACACGGTACCTTATTGTCATCTGCTAACCACACGGTACCTTATTGGCATCTGCTAACGACACGGTACCTTATTTTCATCTGTTAACCCCACGGTACATTTTGGTCATCTGAGTAGCGTCTACTTGTCGTAAATAGGTACAAGAGTACCTAAAATTGTCTACTGGTCTTAAATAGGTATAACAGTACCTAAGATTGTCTACTGGCCATAAATAGCTACAATAGTACCTAACATTGTCTAAGTGCTAGTCCTAAATAGGTACAACAGTTTCTAAGATTCTCTACGTAAATAGGTACAACAGTTTCTAAGATTCTCTACGTAAATAGGTACAGCAGTACCTACATTTTTCTATGGGTTCAAATACGTTAAGCATTAATTAAGTTTCTCTATTGGTCCACCTACGTTAACCACTAATTACATTTATCTAATGGTCCCAATAGATTCCACCAAACCAACAATTATTTACCGGTCCCAAATAAATTAAAGAACAAAATTACCTGGTAAACATAATTGATTAGACCTTCTTATGGCGGAGTGGCTGTTATTGTCGCTAAGTGAACTATTAAATATTCCATAATGTACACACGTACCAACCGGAGTTTGTGACAACCGTCAATCAATCAAATTGACGTCAAGCGTCACGCGAGTTTAGATTGAATATACACTACATTTCTATTTGGTATCGATTAGGGTTTTTTCGCCGCAGGGGGTGAAAAACATCATTTCTCGGCTGCCGCGCGTCCATTCCAGGAAAAGATTCCGCCGTGCCAGAGAATGTCTCGACACACGCGCCTGTTTACCGTTATATGGAGTTTCCGTGTTAATAATTTATCGATGTTTTACGAGGCTGTCTCTCTCACTTTTAGGGGGGGGGGTTACTAATGATCCCATATTGGTGCCATTAACCGGTCAGCTTTGGGGAAACGAGGGATTCTCTCGGACATCAATCTCGTCCCCAAATTGACCGCTTACCTTTTAGGCGGGCTGTCGCTTAATGCCTTTCCCCTGACGGCCAGCCTACAAATCAGGGCCTCAATCCGGCGCGGGGGGGGGGGGGGGAGCGGTTCTTCTCGCGGACGTGACTCGACTTCGTCTTAGCAGGGACAGGTGTCTTTCACTTAATCCCATTTCCTTGCCGGAGAGGATCGTGGAGGAAACCCCGCTGTCGTATGCCGACCCTTTACGAATTGCCAAATCCCCCCTATCGATATAACCATAAGGATATGGTACGGTTTCGTAAGTATGATTCGTCCTAGTGTTCGCAAACTTTTTATTGAGAGCCAGTGACAACTAAATTTTTCTATCATTATAATCATAAGTTTATAATATTGATCCGTAAGTATGAACCATTCCTCAAATTCATTTTTACTGAGCACCAGTTATAATATAATCTCTTTATCACCGTAATCACAAGTGTATAACGTATTTCGATAAGTATTGTCATAAGCCTATCAATGTTCCCTAAGTTGGAATTGGGCATAAGGGCCCATGTATTCAGCACTAGACAAAATTAGGATCTAAGCTAAATGGCCCATGTATTCAGCACTTAACAAACGCGGGAAAAATCAAAATTAGGATCTACGCTACCTGGCGGAGAAAAAGAGCAAATCCTGCCAATCCCCCTCACCCCTACCGGTCTAGGGGTAAGAGCTGCGAACTCGGTGTACACTGCCCTACCTTTGACAGTGCTTAAGGGAACTCGCGAACTCTTCAAAATATGTACCTTTAACAGTGCTAAATGCACGAACTCGGTGTTCAGATTATCTGAGACTGTCTTAACCCTCGTTTCCGGTAGCATGCATTGGCGGATTTGTGCACAAGTTTCGGTTTTCACCACCAGGTGGATTAATCTAGCCAGTTTGGACAGTCATAAGCCTAACGTTAAAATCCCATTCGGTATTGTCCACGTGCAAACATTTTACCAAGAGAAAGTTACAACCTAAAACAGCGCTTTGCTAAGTACATCACATCGATAAAATAGGTTTTATAATAAATGAATATTCCTAGGCAGTGTAATTTTTATGATGACGTAACTCAATAAAATATTACCAAAAGAGGCATACTTTTGAAACTTTATTATAGACTTATGCTATGATGTACGCGGATTTCTATAATAAAAGAAGACATTGGGATAAAACCTAATATGGGCGCTAATGCCATATCACGGCCAGCTCCAAGCTTCTTATATGACAGACTCTGATCATGGGCGGATTTATCATTATTTGGCCCATGCTCTGATGGGCTACGGCCGACTTTAGTATGATTGGGGGTTTCTACACTCATCATCCAAATTGGGAGGTCCGAGCTTTCCGGAACTACCCCACGGCCAACTTCTTCCATAGACATACCATTAAAAATGAGATCGATATTGTGTTCGGAACTGCACCGGGGCAGGCGAGGAGTTTGATCTTCTTCTATCTAAATCGGTACCATTTCAAAATAGAGGGATTAGGGTTAATGCAGAATTTATACAATGTTTTTGTACATATTTCAGGACCCACAACGAAAATTTCCATACACTGTAATACCTATTGAAATGAAGTGCATTATATTTGGTTTAGTAAACTACTTTTTTTTCACAAACACTCTTTCATGTAAAATTTTACTGCGCGAGTCCATCATTTGTTGAGGGACTTAAGTAATGGCGGACAAACGGGGTAATAAAAGACGCTAAAAAATTAATGTATTTATTTATGTTGAAAAAATCATCTGGTTCCCCCCCCCCGGAACGAGAGAGGGGGAAAGCAATGGTAACCCGGATTAATTTGATTATTTTAGGAGGAAGAAGCTGTAACGTATTTGTAAATATTATTTATGTTTGCTCCCCAATTTTTAAAAATACTTCTAAATGGTCAATATATAGGGTATTACCAGTGACGCACCTAAAACATTCCATAGAGTTGCTACCAATGGTGTAAGCGAAATTGAGAGAGTGGACACTTTCGCGCGCTTAATGGTCACGTGGTGACCCATTGTACCAGACTTTCACAAGAGAATTAAGTTCATTGTGAGACCGAAAGGATGTGATTTGTGCGCGCCCTGTTGGGATGGCCAAAATGCCCTTCGAGTAGTCGCCGGACGCTAACAGACCAAGTGCTTTTCCACATGGAAACCGTTGTTGTAACTATTTAACAATCATATTTATCATTATACCTGACTAGGACTTTTGTTGACAATCTTCGATGGTCTTATAAATATGTGTAGTTTGTGGCCTGACCAGCCATGTGTTTTGTTTTGATATATCGTATAACCCTTAGTTATAATTTATTAAATAACATCGTAACTGAATGTAACTCTCGCACTATTTCATTATTTATATTTATCCAATGCTGACACTTAACTTTAATCTTAATATCTTAATTAATTCCCCTAGACAGCGTATCGTAACTTCAATTTAATATTATCTTCCCATTTATTTCGAAAAGTGTCACAAAGCTTACTTTTAGGGGTTGAGGAAAATTAAGAACAACGCTAAATATTGTATCCACAAATCATATTTAACATAATTACTTATAAGTGTGCCACTGTAGCTTTATTCCATTCAAAAATCTTCACTAACGGTTTGTTTCACCACGAACCATTAAAAAGGAGGACTACGTTAAATTTTAATCTTTTAATTCATCCTAGTAATTTTGGGAATCACACTATTGGCTACTGACGTATGTGTTTAAGCCAATGGAAAACCTGTAAATTGAGAAGGAATTGTTTGTGTCGGATTTTTAGTCAGCCCAATGTAGCTTTATTGAAATTTATAAAATCGCGGATTAAGTTAAATAATGAGTAGTTTAAAAAAAATAAAGGGTTGAGGAAAATTACCAATAAGTGATCGCTTTCCGAAAATGGAACAAGTCGTTATAAAACCCATATCAAGCCTAGAAGAATTAGGCCTAGGCTCAAAATAATCTGCAAAGACTCCGACCTTTTAGATGCGCCAGAAAAGCTCAACCTGAATTTTAAATATTTTTTTCAATAAACCTGCTTTTTTATTTGACAATGCAAACTTATTTTAGAACGTGAGTCTCCGACAACTTCATTAATTTGCAAATTAATTACATTAACAGAACTTGAGACTATATTGTAGTTCATTTTAGCTCCTAAGCCTTGGTTGTTCAAACCGGTTTGTTTACTAAAATAATGGCCGTCGGTTTATCAGACGTAGAGCTAATTGCGCGACGACATAATCGGCAATTGAGATTCGATGACGTCCAATATTACGTAGGGTACAGATGACGCAATATCTGCATACTTATGAGTAATTATGTTACATATGGAAAAAGTCATTATCCCTAAGTAGGAAGAATAGTGTTATTTTAAATAAGCTGAATGTCATTTAAAAATATGATACTGGAAATATCGGACCTTTCGACTTCTCCCGAAGTATAAATAAATATAGGAATCCATACCTCTACATGTACTTGGAATGCTTATCCTGCCGTATAGCCTATGGTAAGGTCACTCTAACGGCTTTGGCCCCGCCTACGAGGGAAAAATCCCCTCTGCGCGCGTTCCCCTCGCACGTAGTTGTTCGTTAAGTTAACATAGTGACGTCAAAAAAACCGTCAGCCTCATCGAGACGAAAATCTGCCGCGATAAGCATTCCAAGTAGAGGTATGGATTCCTGATAAATACAGTCGTGTTTCGACTTAACGCCTATTTGCACGAAGCAACATGTGGTCAAAATATTATTGACCAACGTTTTTGTTGACGAAAAAAACCAAATTAAAGTAAACGAGTCATTAATTAATAAAGTAAAACAATGGTAATATGGCCGTTAAATTTAATAAGAAAAAAATGGTAGAATATGCCTCCGAGGCGGCTTACAAAATTAAGACTAATAAATTAAAGAATTTAAAAATGAACTCGCTTAGGAGCGAGACATTTAAACACAATGGGGCAATGGGAACCAAGATGGCTCCAAGTAAGCGGCGTGGCAATGGGAACCAAGATGGGTCCAATTAAGCGGCGAGGCAATGGGAACCAAGATGGGTCCAAGTAAGCGGCGGGGCAATGGGAACCAAGATGGGTCCAAGTAAACGGCGGGGCAATGGGAACCAAGATGGGTCCAAGTAAACGGCGGGGCAATGGGAACCAAGATGGGTCCAAGTAAGCGGTGGGGCAATGGGAACCAAGATGGCTCCAAGTAAGCGGCGTGGCAATGGGAACCAAGATGGCTCCAAGTAAGCGGCGAGGCAATGGGAACCAAGATGGGTCCAAGTAAGCGGTGGGGCAATGGGAACCAAGATGGGTCCAAGTAAGCGGCGGGGCAATGGGAACCAAGATGGGTCCAAGTAAACGGCGGGGCAGTGGGAACCAAGATGGGTTCAAGTAAGCGGTGGGGCAATTGTAACCAAGATGGGTCCAAGTAAGCGGCGGGGCAATGGGTTAGCACTTTCGCCTCGCACCGAGAGGAGCCGGGTTCGATTCCTGCTTGTGGCACTGGGTAAAATACTCGGAACCACTCCTTCCGCGTTGAGTTTGCAAGTTCTCTCTCCAGTGGTTAAAGTTTACAGAAGCGAGAAGCGCTACTTACGAAAGACTTCAATAAATAATTTGAATTTAAATAGAACGCCATCTGTCGGGAACTGGTTTTAAAATTGAATCGTTGAATTAAACTTATTAAATTTGATCAAACTAATTTTATCCCCCCCCCTAACTATTAATAGACGTTTTTAGAAAACGTTCTTACGACAGATACTACTAGAGTATAATTAATTGCTTAACGATTAATATTAATTTCATAAATGTATAATTGAATTTTGTTTAAAATCGGTTGTGGAAATTTTGTATCATGTATTTTGTATTTTTTCTTTCAAATGTATTTTCCCATTGTGTTTACCTCAATGTCCGGCCTAGGAAAATTCCATCGTCGGTGACCAGTAAGAGTTCCCCTTTACTCGAATCCTCAGCGGCGACGGAAAGTTTTGGGCTTTCTAGTTTTAGAACTGGTTTCGGGAAAGCCGAGTCGCCGCTCGAGTTGGGGTTTTTACTCATCTGGATATTGAGCCCCTATAAAAAGGGGAGAGTGTATATTTTTCTGTCACTGGCTCTTGGATATAATCACGAGTGGCTGTACCCTTGAAAGTTCGCGAACCCTTCTCGGATTTTGCTTGTACGCGGTACTTTCCCTTAAGTTTTTTGTACAGTCGCGATTTGTAGTTAATACTAATTTTCTTCATTAATAAAGTTGTTATTTTATTAATCCTCGTATCCCCTTATTACGTCGACTTAATATTTATATACCCGAACCCAGTAATTTGAATTTGCCCCTTTAGATGTTTCAGTCCGTCTAAAGTATAGTCTAAGCAAAGACTATAGAAGCTTACGCTACATAGACTGGAATCTTAATGTTCCAGAAAGGTTGACGAAATAACTGGTAGCGCCGCGTAGTGGTGGTGGAAGGAACTAAAAAAATTATCCGTCCTTTAGTTTAGAGAAACAAAAAAGGGCGGGATATTTGAATTTGTTTATTGAAAATCGCTATTAGAGGCTATACAACTTCGATTTGATTTGTTTTTTCACTGATTTGTGAAAACGATTAATCAATAATATTGTTTCCGGTTACAACATATTAATCGTTTATGTTATTGACCTTATTTTAAAGTGATTAAAGTATGCTGAAAAAAGCTGTGTAGTAACTACCACATGTAATGTTTAAAATCTTTGAAAATTTTTATTTGTTTCAATTTGTACTTTGCAGGTTTTGCTTTGACATAAAATAGCAATGACAAAAATAACGATTATCACAAATTATGCTGAAACCGACCACCAAAAACCAAACTTGGAAGTTTGTTTATTGAAAATTTGTACTTTTGATGTTAGAATGAATTTTGACTCTTCTGAAAATTTTGATGAAGAACATTTAAGATGAAATAAAAAAATAAAATGAGTCTTTGTTATTTCAGATACTTTTTATTTTTTTAACATGCAAGATGTGATACTTTCAATAATTTTGAATCACGTTTTCTATCTTTAGCCATTTTGTTCTTTTTCCTATTTTTTCTCGCTCCTCGGCAATCTCCCAATTTAAAAATATAACGGCATAGTATATTATCATTCTTAAATATACTTTAATTATTTTTTCTTTAAAACCAGGACATATGTCAATTCCCTCAATGTTTTTGGTTTCACTTATTAGCTTTGTTAAGATGCCAGGTTCGTGCATCTTTTCGTTGAATGTTTTAATAAAAACTTTTTCAATTTGAAGCATAAACGCTGTCACAAAATCCGAGGGAGAAACCAATCCCCCAAAATCTCCCTTTTTAGAGGAATATGCCTTTAGGTGTATGAATGTCTGACTTTGATCTTAGAGACATTCCGATTCCGTGAAAAAGCGACAAATAGTTGTATCGCTTTCGCAATGATGTGAATACCTAACTTTTCTGATGACACTTCCTGTTACATAAGATAAAGCATTCATGTCAACAGTGTTTCCGAAAGCCTCTGCAACAGTTTTTCCATCAATTTCTATCAGACCAGAAATCCTAGTTTTCTTCTTGGCATTCGAAGTTGTTGCTTCCAACTCATCTGTAAAGGTTACATTTCGTGTGGGTTGTTTCAGGGTCTTCAAACTAAGAAGTACTTCACCAAAATCACTTTCACAATTCTGTCCATCACTACTCGGTAGAAAAGACTGATTTAACAGCTGTTTGAAAGTGTCCTGGAACTGTGCAGATTTCGGATTTTGTCGGTTTCCTCCTTTTTGCCGAATGGAACAAAAAAATTTTCCAACGGATCCTGTGTGAAACGTCTCGTAAACAGGAAATTTGTACCTTCGACATGAAGATTTTGCCACAATCCTTTTATTGATGCAATGGACATTAGCCATCCATCAACGCAATATACTCTGGTATTTTTTTGGGCAAAACAAATTCGATAGACTTCAGCATCTTTATTGAATTCTCTAAGACTTCGTGATGAGACGAATTCTCTGTCATCATTCTTCGGAGATCTTTTGAATCGCGGTATTTGGAGGAATTAACAGCATCAAACATCCTGTCAACTTGACCGATGAACTCAGCAGTGTAAGCAGCTTCCGCTTCAAGGATTCCTTAAGTTTGAATGAAACAACAAACATTATTTAATTTATTTAATTTTATGTTACGCTGAATTTTAAATTTACATACCAAATGAAATACACGTTGACATACCAGCCGATACTGTATGAGAAAACACTTGAGCCGCATCCTTAACTCTCATCTTGGAGAAAGGCGTCGGATGAATGTGCCGGTTTTTTAATTTTGGTGCTAAGCGAAGAGGTCTAGTTTTGTCGTTTTTGAAAAATTGATCAACATAATGGAAACGCACATTTTTGCCATTTACTTTCATCAAGTATGTCCTAAAATTGATTCTGAGACTTTTCGGTAAGTGCGGTGGATCATATATTCCATATATTTTTTTCTCATTATGCCAAAAAAAAAGGTTGTTCTTCACTGATTTTTAAGCTGTTGAAGAGACTTCTATTTGAAGGCCCTTGATCAGAAATGATTGCTCGCACATTAAGTCCAATACTTTGTAATTTTGTAAGGCATGTTTTTAAAAACTGTTCCATTTTCCCTGTAAAGCTTATGACCTGTTTCCATGGCTTGAAAATCCCATGAAGCATGATCACGCAAGCTTCATTAGCCAAAACCTTTTCCCTGTCGCCTGCACCATTGTCCAAAAAACCATCAACTTGGTCTTTAGAAGGGTTATATGGCATACTAGCCATTAATGCCACTTCATCCATTAAAAGTACACAGTTTTTATTCTTTGGAGACATTTTCTCAATTCTCTTACGTACTGCCTCAAAGATGTTGTCATTTAAACCTGGTTCGATTATAACATCTTCAAGCCATTTTCTTAAAGTTCTCGGGTTTGGTAATGCAAAGAGTTTCGATAAAAGTCTATAAGTCCTAGGACTTTGATAAAATACAGACAGCGCTATCTGTTTGTCCATGTCAGACCATCTTCTGCCTCTTTTCGGACGACCATTGTTTTTAAGTTGAGATTCAAAAAAAAATCTTTGGTCTTCTGTTAGGAATTCTTTAGTTCCAGCAGTTAAAATTCTAATTTTATCCACCCGAGTTTTGGGTAGCTTTGATTTTAAATGTACTAGCCTCTTTTTACTACGACTAAGCAAAGTAATTTTCACCCGCAGTTTCTTTTTAAACTTGATTTTGCGTGGTGTATCAGCGCGGCTGTCCCATGGCAAAACCTTATAACCACCAAATTTTTTAAAAATTAGATTTTTACGCATCATTTTTACTAAGGCATGTACAAAGGTACTGTAAAGGTTTCAGGTAAAAGTCATAAATATTTAACTATTTATGAATTAAAAAATGGTTTTGGATTTTATAATTTTCGCATTAAAAACCACGTTAAAATTTTAAAACTAAGTTTTAGAAAAAGTCAAATATCTCAAAATTACGATCGTGTTGGTTAAAAGGTTTTGCCATGGGACAGCCGCGCGGGTATTTTCCTTTTCTTTTTCATACTTGGTTTAGTTTTCGTGCTAGGGGTAGTCTTTTTGGTGTTTGGGGTAGTCTTCGTGCTTGGGGTAGTCTTTTTCGTGTTTGGGGTACTCTTCTTTTGCATGCTTGGAGTACTTTTGCCTAAAATATCAAAGTATTAAATCCCAAAGTAAATATATATTTCAATGGACGTAATATCCACCTGTTGGCAATTTAAACGTAGATTCCCGAATGTTGGGTGAAATCGCATCATTATTCAAGACTGATTCATCTAAAAAATTTGAAATCAATTATTTAATTTACATTGCAGTTAACTAAACAAAACTTTTAAAGTACTTACTAATGGAAATTGTTTCATTTAGTGCTATTGGCATTTCTACATCGACGCTACTACCCATGATACTAGAATCTAATATGTCAGCGGAGTTTTCAATTCTTGATAAAACAGCAGTGGCCTTATCTTTAATAATTAAATTAAACTTACCATTACAATACAGTGACTTTATTAGTAAATAAATAAATAAATACATAAATAGTAATCAATTTAATTTAGGATTAGTTAGCTACTAAAAAAATTGTCTACTTCACCATTAAAATCCAAAGTGGTGTTTATTATTGGTGGTTCCTCGTTAACAACATTCGCAGTGGTCTTTTGTAGCACTGTTGGTTCATTAATAATAAAATTAATTCAGAATTAACTAGTTAGCCACCGAAAAGTTAGTTACTTCACCTTTTGAATCCAAAGTCTTTGGAGGAGTAGTAGGCGTAGTGTTTACTAGCCGTGGTAATGAATTGGCTGCGTAACTAATTCTGTTACTTTTATGGTTGGAACAGCATTCCAAACAAGCCTCTTTTTCAACTTATTCATAAAACACCAGTCTTCAAAATGGTTAGAACAAATTGTGTACGAGCTATTTAAGGATTCAACGGGTATTCCTAACAGGTGATCACGATCAGCATTAGTTACCCACAATTTACTCCTTAAAATTAACACGACATTAATAAATAAAACAAACAAGAAACAAATTAAAAAAATACAAGCTTACCTTTCTTTGTCTTTTGGGAACCTAAAAAAAGTTAATGTTTTGGTTTTCTTTCTACACTGTTAAAAAAATTCGTTCAGAAGACGTTCAACTTAGAACAGTCTGTTCAGAAATGAACGATAGCGTTCTAAAGGTATGTAACAAAGAACGGTGTGTTCAAGATATTTTATTTCGTTCAAATAAGAACGAATGCTCTTTCGCCCTCTGGAGGATAGCTTGTAAACTACACAATAGAATAGATTCGTTCCCCTTATAGAACAGGTTTTACACACAATCCTATATGGATTTCTTTGTATTGGTTTCATGTACATGTACTAACCAAAAGTAACAAATAAGTGACACTATTTTTCAGAAAACGTCGTAAGGCCAAAAGTAACAAATAAGTGTTACACTATTTTGCGGAAAACTTCGTATGGCCAAAAGTAACAAACAAGTATAACATCCATAAAGTAATAAATGAGTGGTTTAGAGTGCGCTTTGTTATAGGTAGTTTTTTCGTACATTACTAAGTCTTTTTAAGTTAGTGTACTGGTTGATTAAACTATTACTCGTAATAGTTTATTTACAGGGTGAGTTAGAACAGGTTGTAATGAAGTTGTTTTTGTAGCTGTATGTACAGTGTGTTTAAAAATTTACCGAAGATTCAATTTCATTAGCGACTCAAATGGCGTTAGGTCTGTAAAGCTGTTTCTCAGAAACTACCCCACCTATTGAAAAGAAACTTCACACAAATAACGATAAAAATAAAATTTTTTAGGACACGCACAGTTTTTTTTTAAGTATATTTTTATTTGATTGGCAAGGTAGACGAAATTCGTTCGGAAATGTAATTGCCCAAGTTCCAGAATTAAAATTTACAGAAAATATTTCGTAATATACTGCAATTCGGTTTGACGTTGTAGCATATAAATAAATTCTATAAGCGGTCGTTACCAGTTCTCGGCCTCTCGGCTGAGAAAAGATTGTAATATCTCTTGCACTATGTAAAGGTTTTTATAAGTCACCTGATGTTACGCATATCACTTTCGTGGTAGATATTTTAAGCTTAATAAGATAGTTGTAGTTGAGGTTGGAACTAAATTTAATTAAACTAGTTTTGGGCCTGGTTTTCCTTTTCGGTGGGCAATGGGTTAGGTTAGGTTACTTTTATTAATTAAGCATGATGAACCGCCGGCAGGAGACATGAGCTATAATTTTGAATGCAATTACTTCATGTACTCTTTGTATTGGATAACGATAAAGCATTCCAAGTCGAACGAGTAAATGATCCACGGCGAACGACAAAGCGTTCCACCGCGAACGACAAAACGTTATAATTTGAACAAAGAAGGTTTGTTCAATATAGAACATCTAAGTTCAATATTGAACCATCAACCATCGTTCTTTATCGAACGAATATTTTTTGTTCATATTAGAACAAAATGGCGTTCTGTTACAGGGATAACCTTCTGAACGGCAATTTGTTCAAATTAGAACAATTTTTTTTAACAGTGTACCATTTTGGCATTTACGAAATGCACAAAATGAACTACTAATAGTTTCTAAAGGTTTTTCGCGATCCATTTCAATACAGAACAGAAGGGAGGGGAAAAAGAAAACTTAAAAATGATCATCTACACGTGGCTTTGTCCATTATCTCCAAGATCTTGGCGAAGAGAAGACCCGCGTCCCGCGGATCAGCTGCTGGCGTGCCCTTATTTTATTAATGAATAGTTACTTCCACCACTACTTGGGGCGCTGATGCTTGAAAAAAAATGGTCAACCTTTTCTCAGTAGCACAAACCAGTCTATGTAGCGTAAGCTTCTATAGTCTTTGGTCTAAGGCTCTCCCACCCTGCTATTTCGGCGCTTTATTCCACAGAGCTAGTAGAGGCTAACGGGAATTGCGAGTGTAGGGAGCTGTTGGCTCGCGTGGCATGAAGGGGCTTGCCACCACCCTCCTACGCATTGTTACCCGGCCACCTGTTTAAGGCATTAAATGTCGCTTGATGACTTGGGCCTAAGATGGTGACTTGGGTATTAGCCTAGCTGATTATTACTATTATTATTAATATAACCCTTTTCTGAAAATAGACTAATTTTTAAATTCGGGACTGAATACCCTTTGTAAATGAACGATAAACTTTGGTTTCGCAAAATGTTTTTATGTAATAATTATCTATTTAAAGTGTGTATGGGGTGGCGGAGTGGTTAGCACTTTGGCCTCGCAGCAAGAGGAGCCGGGTTCGATCCCAGCTAGTGGCACAGGGTGAAAATCCGGAACCACTCCTTCTGCGTAGAGTTTGCAAGTTCTCTCCCCACTGGGTTAAGGGGTTTTTCCCCGAGATCTTCGGTTTCCCCTTCCCATAAAAACTTGCTGAGGTTAACGGTAATAGTTAGTGTAGGGAGCTATTGGCTCGCGTGGCATGAAGAGCTTGCCACCACCCTCCTACGCATTGTAACCCGGCCACCTGTTACTTGGTCACGCACAAGCAACATTGCTTATGTGGTCGAAGGTGGCGCCTTGGCTATTAGCTCTATTTAAAAAAATATATATATATCATTAGTTTAGGCAACGTTTGATTCCGTACCCATGTCGTTTTATTCGCTTTTGTTATTTAAGCCATTTATTTTGTGTTTTAATTTATCGTTCCTTTTAGAGCGTTCATTTGGCGCGTCTTAAAACCTTTTTAAATTCTTCAATTTATTAGTCTTTATTTTATAGCTGCCTCGAAGGCATATTCTGCGAAAATACCACGTTTTTTCCTTATTAAATTTAACGGATCTATTACCATTATATTACTTTATTCATAATTCAATGGCTTGTTCTTGTTAATATAAATTTATTAAAGTAAATTGAACTATCAAACTCAAGTCAAAGTTTATGATTCACCAAATTGAGGTAAAAATGTTGGCTGTTACAGGTTTTAACTAATTATCGCCGTAAAATAATCGGAATTCAGAAATCACTTTATTATCGTTGGAAATAGAACAAAATAGACCTCAGCGCCTGTAGAAGTGTTCCAACCACAGCGCAGCAGTGTCCTGGGAGAAGCCAAACTCACTTCGAAGGAAATAAACCGAAAGGATTACTGAGGAATCTACGTATCGCTAAACAGATATTGAAAATAAAGCGTTCTATAAATCGGCCCAAAACCGGCCAAACTTTTCATACAGACTATAGAGCTAGTTCAGCAGGACTAACAACTTTTGTTATTCTTTGGTTTAAGAGAATTCGGCTTATGTCCTGTGTTTATATGAATATTTTAGAGACGTACCTTTTAGGAGTTGTAGGAGGGACCCTAAGTGTGGAAGTATGTTTCGGGTTAAGAATATTTTCATGATCTAAGTTTCTTTTTAAACCCGTGGATTTGGGACTAGTATTTTGCTTATTTGCCATCATACATTTATTACAAAAATCATTTAAAATAAGAAAAACGGCGCGGAAAGCCGGAACTTAGTGAAGCCTAGGCTAGCAACTACGCTACTCCTAAAAATCGACTGCTCTCAATTTCTTACTGGTTTGCCAGATAAATATTTTTCTATCACATCGGCCAAAACTTCACCTCCTCCGAACTCAAAAGGGGGAAAGCACACCACACTGATTTTATAGAACGCTCAAAAAAATATTTATTTAAAAATATTTGGGAATTTTTTGGAATTATATAAAAAACTTAATATATTTAATATTTGCCAGTGAGATTTATATAATTGATGGAAACTTGTCAAAACATACCAGCATGGCGGCCAAGGCTAAAGGTAGTGCATTACGCCATGCTACCTAGGAGCAACAAACACAACACCCCACACAAGGAGAACGCAACCAGTCAAAAGTCGTGGATTTTCTTGTGTACATTTTTCATTGGCTAAACGCTTTAGCGCCTGCTGCCGTCGGAAGGGGAAAATTCGGAAATTGTCTTCCCCCCGCCCGTAAAACGTTCAGCATAATGGCTCGTGACGCTCGTCCAATGAAATTCGTACACAACCCTTCGTTAGCGTGTTAAAAGGCTAGCTGCGTTCTCCTTGTGTTTGTTGCTCCTAGATGCTACTAAGTCTCTGAGGCATATTTCTCAGTTAGAAAAGTATATATTTTAAAACCTTTTTCATAATAGGTGTTTGTAAAAAACTCCGGGAGGTCACGTGTAAATGATTTTTTTCTACGTCACAAGATATAGTTGTTGAATATAGAGAGCTCGTGTTCGAGTCGATAAAATTTTTGGAAATTGAGGCCCAAACGCACGTGCCAATGAAGTACTAAAAAGCTTAAGCCCGTGACGAGGAGAAAATCATTTTATACTTTGAATATCTTTTGTTTAATTTTATTCTTATACTTCAAACTGTTGCCGTAAATATGTAAATTACATTTAATTATTCTAGACCGAAAACTATCGCTACGCCCCCTTTGGTTCGCCATTGATACCTAGGTCAGTTGCGGGGAAAGCAGACGCTATTAGTTTTTCCTCATCATTATTCGTAAATGTGACTTAATGAATACTTGCATCTTAATCTAATTTTTGGCCGTTTGCTTTTAATTTGATAAGTTTATTCAAGAAAAAACGTTCTTATGCCTTTTAAATTTATCTGTAGCAGACGCTGGATCATAGGCGCTACCTCGGAGAAGCTAGCGCCGTTACGCCACCTAGAATCGTTTCGGTCGCGAATAATATTTTTGTGTTAAAGGATAATAAGTTTGAAATATCATCCTAATACTGTAAAAGATATTAACAATTGATTCGTGTGAAGTGTACTAGTTGTAAATCATGGCGTAAACGCGTAACATAAGGTACAGACGAAAAAAGTTGGCAAGCCAAAATATACCTCTCCTCGGAGGAGTTTTTAATTTTTAGTGAAGCGTTACTGTATCCGTGGTTCTGCGGTAGAACGCTCACCTGTCGTACAGGAGGGCTCGGGTTCGAATCTCAGCCTAAGAAAATATTATACTACACCCAATGGCAAAAAGAGGGCGTTTTTGGAAAACCTTTTCCCTGATTCCAAGAAACTGCGTACGCAGTGATTACACTTTGCTCCGAAAATGCGAACGCGTTCGCAGCTCAGACAGACAGACACGGTGGTTGTATAACCCCTCCTAGGGTACAAAGTCCCCTCGGAGAGGTAAAAATGTAAAAACCAGGGTTTGATAATATTGCACACGTTTAAAATGAAGCTGATGGATTTTAACCTCGAAATGCCAAATATTAGCGGTTAAAAGCATTAATTTTTTCTGTTTTCCGAAACAATTTGAAGCGTCCGGCTGCGAAATATGCCTTTAAGTTCTTAATATTTTACAAAAATTTACAAAATTTCTTTTAATCTAAACTATTTTTCAATATCTGTTCTTTGGGAGATTAGTTTCTTAGCTGATTCTTAAAAAATCGTGTTTTTTAGTAAAATCTGTATCATTAGACTCACTGAAACTCACAAACTATAACAGTTTGATAAGACGGTTCCATAATTAAAAAATCACTAATCGCGGTAAGAGAGTATAAGTACTAAGGGTACAAATCAGAAAAAGTGAATAAATAAAGACATCAAAATAGATTTGGATCCTTGTATTTAATAATAATAATAATAATCAGCAAGGCTAATACCCAAGGCACCACCCGAGGCCCAAGCCATCTAGTGACTTTTAATTCCATTAATTCAGGAAACCGGATTATACCGCGTTTAAGAGGGTGGTGGAAAACCAAGCGAGCCAACAGCTTCCTACACTAACTATTATTGTCAACCTCAACACCTTTATATGGAAGGGGAAACCGAAGAACCCGGTGGAGAGAACCTCAAACCGTTTGTACGTCCCCACAGTTCAATTGTGGTAGCACAAAATCTATATTTGAGTTTGGCCCGCCTATTCAGCCAATGTTATTATTAAACATCTAGGTTGTTATTAATAAAATTCACATAAAATATTCTATCTAAGGAATGAATGAGTTTTTTTTAAATCATTTTTTGTTTGGAACCAATAACTCATCGTTATTTTTAGAAAGTAAAGCATTAGTGTCACTTGAAAATGGTTTAAATTTCACTAAACCTTAGCTACAAATGATAAACAATACGAGAAGGAAGTAAGGAAAGATGTGACAAGTGTATTTCGAAAAAGGACGTTATCGAAATTTATCCGTCTTGCGAATTGGCTGTAAATTTCGTAAATCAGATGGAATAGAACTAGCGGTTTGTCGATACCAGTGCTACCAGCAGCTTTTCAATAAATTGCCTGATTTATCTCACACATTTTCCTCGATGGGGTGGTGCCTTTAAACCGATTTATTTATTTATGAATAAAGAAATATTAAAAAACAAGGCGTTCAATCTTATCGCAATAATCTATTTAATGAAATTATTATTGATTCAGAAACAAGCTGACGTTGCGCGGGTTAAAACGGTAGGCGTTAAGAAATTTTACAAGAAAGCATTTAAGTGTTGGTTGCGCGAAATTTTAAAGTTATTTAATTTTTGGTTTATTACAAAGGAGCACAAAATTAAAACCCAAATACTTGACGTTATTTTGCGTTTAAACTTTTTGGGCCAAAAACTATTTTTTCAAGACAAAATAAGGTACGTGTAAGTATATTGAACGTCGTGTTGATCTTTGATATGAAAATAAGGCGATATTTGGAAAAGCTTAGCCGTCCCCCTTTAAGACGCATGGGGTGGTCACGTGATTATACATGAATACAGGTTCGTGTGGTGTTTTGCTTCGTGATCAATGACGTGAAATAGTATAATGGAAACCGTTTCAAGGTGAAGTTAAGTGACCACGTATCCCTTATGAAAAAGCGCTATAGAATCGTATTGGTTGAAGGTGCATGGTTATATAGGGCCTATATTTTTCTACGTTTCCTTATCTATCGATCTTTCTAAAGAACGAATTTTGTGTTATAATATGTAGAATTTTTTAGAATTCTAAATGGTATTCTAGGTTTTCTCAATAGAGACTATAGAAAATATCTACGTCATCACCCTTATTGTGTGTTGGATTTCCGAAAAATGTGGTGGTGCCTAAAAGGGACGGATCATGGGCCTCTGGGAGAACTTCCCGGGCCCTTAGAATCTTCTTCGAATATAAAAACAGCAAAACATGCGACCGAAATATTGAGTAGACGTGTTGTTCCGAGCGATTTCAGGAACGTACAATCACAGAACATATTTTCGAAGCATTTTTTGGGGAAAAACGTACTTTTGGATTTTCCAATGGTTAGAGTTAGGCTTAGCTCTTTTGCAGCCGTGTTTGTTCATTTGGGCCTTCAAAGTTCAAACCAACCAACTGAAAAAAGAATTGATAAAAATGTTTACTCGTAAAAAGTTTTAATATATACTACAACATAATCGCGTGCTGCAAAACGACTAAAGAATGACCCTACAAAAGAGTTTTAGTTTTTGAAAGACAATTTAATGTCGCAGAACTGTTCGCAACTTTAATGAGAGACAACTAGCGTTTGCTCTTTAAACTAGATAATTTAAAAAATATATTTTCTTCTGTAGTATGTGCAATAGCATTTGGTAGTCGTGTATCCGAGTTTACTACAAAAATACTAAATATTGTTGGATGTATAAAATTGATGTTATGGATTTGTTATCCAGAAATAAAATGTTAGTATTGACCCTTCAATACAAAAGTGAGAAATTGAAATACTTTGAAAGCGGCGAGTTGGTTAATCACTAGCTAAAATTTAAATTATTTCTTAAAAACCTTTGAAATCTTTGAAGGTTTTTACGGAAAGGGGAAACCGAAATTATCGGAGAAAAACTCCTTTAACAGATGAGATAAAGAACTCGAAAACTCAACGTGGAAAGAGTTACCACTACAATAGTAATTGTAACACAAAAGCGGCATATTGAAAGAAGACTTTCAGACCTTAAGATGAAACCCATTTTCACAGAGTTTTATTGCTGGCGGAATTTGCCGCAACCAGCGTTTTAATTAAAAGGTTGAAAAAAGCAGAGTCTATTACGCGGTAATTTTGTCTGGCTAAGAAAGAATCTTCACGACTGTCCGTCGCGTGTTCGGAGTAAGCCGCGTCGTGGACGGTTAGCCAGGAACTCGGTCTAGAAGAGGCTGATAAGAACGAGGACAGAGCGCAAAAAACGTTAGAACAAAGAGTACCGCTACGAACTAATGCGGCGTAAGCGATTGAAGCTCCGGAGATATTGCCTGAAAACGGACTCGCGCGACCCTTTTTCTTTAACACGCCGGTCTTCTTCGCGTCGTTGGTTCCAAGGCCACCGAAGAGAGTTAAGTCCATCCCGTTCGGCGCTGTTCCTCGACTTCCGCTTCCCATTGGAGACAATCCCGGTGATCGTCGGGGAAGGAATCGCCCGAGACGCCGACGAAAGCGTCGAGCCAAGAACAAAGGAAAAGATGAAAGGTCCGCCGCTCCTTCGTTAATAATATACTGCAGTCGGGCCACGAACAATGGAAGCGATCTAACAATATAACTACCCTCGTGGCTGCCCCGAAAAAGGGGGGCCAGTGCCACGTTTGTTTACAGATATGTTTTGACGACACGATTAACCCGTTTTACCAGATCGCCAGTCGCGATTGGTCCCTCCTCTTCCCATTTTCTAGTACACAGCGTTAGGATCTTAATGGAGAGGTTAAGACAACGCTCGAAAACTTGTACGAGTGTAGAAGCACTTTTGTTTGTACAGCCTTCAACTCCTTCGGGTTCTCCCTACACGTTGTCTGGTGCTGGCTTAACCTGACTAATATCGGCCGAAAACCTCATTAATTAATTCCCAAAAAATATTTCACTATGAAATCCCCCAGCCGATAACCTATTTTCATGGTCAAACGTATACACTTTGTTTCGCGACAAAAGGTGGGCATTTTGTATTGTTATTATGGTAGCAGGGTGACTACTGAAAAACCCAAAAATAAATATAGGAATAAAGGAAATTCCACAGTCGATTTATAGGATAATATATGAGTATTTTCTTTGATAATATACTAACACAGCGGTTCCCAAAAGGTGTTCCGCGGAACCCCGGGGTTCCGTAAAAGGGTCACAATGGTTCCGAGAATTCGCAGCGCGGCCATCTTTGTTTGTGTCAAGAGTTTAAGATGAGTAAAAAAAATGAGTTGGGGTTCCGCCAGAATTAGGTGGATAATTTAGGGTTCCAAAGCAAAAAAAATTGGGAACCGCAGTTTACTAACATATAGGAATCTTTGATAATATAGAAACATATAAGAAAATTTGCATAAATAAAATTTAAATTTGTTTTAATATGAAACGAGATTATTTTAAGTAAACGACGATATTCTTAATTCCGTTCACTGCAGTTCTTTGGAGAATCAGTTTACATTTTATCAAAGGGATTTAGTACATTGAGCGTGAACTAGGCACGCGAGATATTCGAAAAAACCGCGCGAAATACAAAATACTATCTAATTATCGGAAAATATAGGAAAAATGGTTAAATTATAGGAAAATAAAGGAAAGCATTGAAATATAGGAAAAATTATAAAATAAAGGTAGAATGATCTCCCTGTGGTAGTTTATATGTTCATCTTAATAGGGTATTTTCAAAATGGTTATCCATAAGTTTAGTTTTTTTTTGGAGCTAAGCGGATCTACGCGAATAAAGTAATTTTCAAATTGTAAATTTACTCCACGATTCCTCCTCAAATCATTAAGATTAAACTTTTAATTTATACCACATTTTTTCAATTCCACTACTTTGTGGTAAGTTAATTTAGTTTCTAAGATAATTAGATTAAGACAGTTCTTATTAAAAAATATGTATAAACCAGAATCGTCGGTTGGTTACTGTAAAATAATCTAAATATTTATTTACACTATGAATACTAAAAAGGAATATATTAAATATGCTTAATTCGAGATAAATTATTTTGAGGGAATCGGCTCTATTTTCGAGCCCGTATGAGAGGCAAAACCAGCGGTTCTCTTTTCGCGCCCATCGTTTCTCCTCTCCATTGACGCTTACTTGAGGAATAAAATCACCGCATCTTTCTTCTTTCGTCATCATTTGACGGGAGAAATCGTAGTTCCTCTTCTTTCGTCATCATTTGACGGGATAAATAGTGGCTCCTCTTCTTTCATCATCATTGGACGGGAGAAATAGTGGCTCCTCTTCTTTCATCATCATTTGACAGGAGATATAGTGGCTCCTCTTCTTTCATCATCATTTGACGGGATAAATAGTGGCTCCTCTTCTTTCATCATCATTGGACGGGATAAATAGTGGCTCCTCTTTTTTCATCATCATTGGACGGGAGAAATCGTAGTTCCTCTTCTTTCGTCATCATTTGACGGGATAAATAGTGGCTCCTCTTCTTTCATCATCATTTGACAGGAGAAATAGTGGCTCCTCTTCTTTCATCATCATTTGACAGGAGATATAGTGGCTCCTCTTCTTTCATCATCATTTGACGGGATAAATAGTGGCTCCTCTTCTTTCATCATCATTGGACGGGATAAATAGTGGCTCCTCTTTTTTCATCATCATTGGACGGGAGAAATCGTAGTTCCTCTTCTTTCGTCATCATTTGACGGGATAAATAGTGGCTCCTCTTCTTTCATCATCATTTGACAGGAGAAATAGTGGCTCCTCTTCTTTCATCATCATTTGACAGGAGAAATAGTGGCTCCTCTTCTTTCATCATCATTTGACGGGATAAATAGTGGCTCCTCTTCTTTCATCATCATTGGACGGGATAAATAGTGGCTCCTCTTTTTTCATCATCATTGGACGGGAGAAATCGTAGTTCCTCTTCTTTCGTCATCATTTGACGGGATAAATAGTGGCTCCTCTTCTTTCATCATCATTTGACAGGAGAAATAGTGGCTCCTCTTCTTTCATCATCATTTGACAGGAGATATAGTGGCTCCTCTTCTTTCATCATCATTTGACGGGATAAATAGTGGCTCCTCTTCTTTCATCATCATTTGACGGGATAAATAGTGGCTCCTCTTCTTTCATCATCATTTGACAGGAGAAATAGTGGCTCCTCTTCTTTCATCATCATTTGACAGGAGAAATAGTGGCTCCTCTTCTTTCATCATCATTTGACGGGATAAATAGTGGCTCCTCTTCTTTCATCATCATTGGACGGGATAAATAGTGGCTCCTCTTCTTTCATCATCATTGGACGGGAGAAATCGTAGTTCCTCTTCTTTCGTCATCATTTGACGGGATAAATAGTGGCTCCTCTTCTTTCATCATCATTTGACAGGAGAAATAGTGGCTCCTCTTCTTTCATCATCATTTGACAGGAGAAATAGTGGCTCCTCTTCTTTCATCATCATTTGACGGGATAAATAGTGGCTCCTCTTCTTTCATCATCATTGGACGGGATAAATAGTGGCTCCTCTTCTTTCATCATCATTGGACGGGATAAATAGTGGCTCCTCTTCTTTCATCATCATTGGACGGGAGAAATCGTAGTTCCTCTTCTTTCGTCATCATTTGACGGGATAAATAGTGGCTCCTCTTCTTTCATCATCATTTGACAGGAGAAATAGTGGCTCCTCTTCTTTCATCATCATTTGACAGGAGAAATAGTGGCTCCTCTTCTTTCATCATCATTTGACGGGATAAATAGTGGCTCCTCTTCTTTCATCATCATTTGACAGGAGAAATAGTGGCTCCTCTTCTTTCATCATCATTTGGCAGGAGAAATAGTGGCTCCTCTTCTTTCATCATCATTTGACGGGATAAATAGTGGCTCCTCTTCTTTCATCATCATTGGACGGGATAAATAGTGGCTCCTCTTCTTTCATCATCATTGGACGGGAAAATCGTAGTTCCTCTTCTTTCGTCATCATTTGACGGGATAAATAGTGGCTCCTCTTCTTTCATCATCATTTGACAGGAGAAATAGTGGCTCCTCTTCTTTCATCATCATTTGACGGGATAAATAGTGGCTCCTCTTCTTTCATCATCATTTGACGGGATAAATAGTGGCTCCTCTTCTTTCATCATCATTTGACGGGATAAATAGTGGCTCCTCTTCTTTCATCATCATTTGACGGGATAAATAGTGGCTCCTCTTCTTTCATCATCATTTGACGGGATAAATAGTGGCTCCTCTTCTTTCATCATCATTTGACGGGATAAATAGTGGCTCCTCTTCTTTCATCATCATTTGACGGGATAAATAGTGGCTCCTCTTCTTTCATCATCATTTGACGGGATAAATAGTGGCTCCTCTTCTTTCATCATCATTTGACGGGATAAATAGTGGCTCCTCTTCTTTCATCATCATTTGACAGGAGAAATAGTGGCTCCTCTTCTTTCATCATCATTTGACGGGATAAATAGTGGCTCCTCTTCTTTCATCATCATTTGACAGGATAAATAGTGGCTCCTCTTCTTTCATCATCATTTGACGGGATAAATAGTGGCTACTCTTTTTTCATCATCATTTGACGGGATAAATAGTGGCTCCTCTTCTTTCATCATCATTTGACGGGATAAATAGTGGCTCCTCTTCTTTCATCATCATTTGACGGGATAAATAGTGGCTCCTCTTCTTTCATCATCATTTGACAGGTGAAATCATGGCTCCTCTTCTTTCGTCATCATTTGACAGAGGAAATTGTGTCTTCACTTCTTTCGTCATCATTTGACAGGAGAAATCGTGGCTCCTCTTCTTTCGTCATCATTTGGCAGGTGAAATCATGGCTCCTCTTCTTTCGTCATCATTTGACAGAGGAAATTGTGTCTTCACTTCTTTCGTCATCATTTTATTGGAAAAATCGGTGTTCCTCTTATTTCGTGATGATTTAAGAGGCGATATTGGTGCTCATATTTTTTCGTGATCATTATAGAGTTGAAATCGGCTCTTTTTTAAAAATAGAAAAGATACGATTCAATTTCAGTCAAAATACTTTCGTTTTGTTCCTCATTGCTGGTATAACAGCTGGCGGCGATAATAAATCCCGAATATTTGCGAATATATTTTCAAAATGCAATTTAAACTTTCGAAACATTATCTTTTATAATTGCTTAGACAAATACAAATTTGTGAACATTGTGTTTACAAGAGCTTCAACGAAGAGAAATATCTCATAAAAAATAATCGTAACGCAACGCGAAGAACGACTGAAAGTAACTTAAATTAGGTGTTCCTTGAGAATGTGTATCTTCAGATTTTGTTTTTGTCTTTTCCCTTTGAAATAACTGTCTAGACAGATTTTAAATACCTACGCAAAGTAGCCTTCACATACCAACAAGCAGCGCGCTAAAAATTCCAACCTTTCATTATGTCGCGAACATTCAAAAACAATTTCTCTCGAGATTGCTGTATTCCACGCGCAAACACATCCATTTAGGACGGGAACTTCATTCAAAATAGGTACAAAGAAAACGTACTTAACTTTTCAAAACTCCATCCCAAACCTTCCACAATATAACAATAACGCAAAGAACCTATTCAAATAATTGAGAATGTACGAGTCTGCTTTAAAGTTTCGCTGGAATGATCTATTATACAAAACTGTTATTTCAAACTGAAACTTTGTAATACGCCATCTATTATTGGTTATATGAATATTTTTCTTTCGACAAAACTACTATAATTGGTAACGGAAACTATTCGTTTAGTTTGAGTAGCTTTAATTAATGGTGAATTTAAGGATTTCATCAATTTAATCAGGAATCTATATAGGTATACACTTGAAATGTCGAAGGAAGATTTTTACGGCCGTGATGAAGCTCGTAGAAATGGGCGTGTCTTAAAGCGGGAAAACTCACGAGAAAAACTCTCGCGCCTCGCTACCCTCATTCGACGAAAACTGGTAATTAAGCCTAGTCCTGGTTATTATATTATTAGCTTACCCGATTATCTCTTTTATAACCATACAAATACCTGAAATTAGGTATCACTACACTTGATTCGCGAAGAACATGATATTTACTTCAAAATATTAAGTACGATAACAAATTGAGGTTTTTAAATCCGTTGTTTTATAAGCCTATTTTGCGCGGGAAGATCGCCTATTTGTTACCATGACGACGCGTTCTTTTCGCGTCAAACCTCGAGCCAATGAATTTGAAATGTCGTGTTACGTATTACGCTTGACGTAGTTAAGCCCTGCCTTTTTCTCGACGCGCTTTCGTATCAACGTCCCAATGGAACCTTAGACATTCCAAGTGTATACCTCTAAAGTTTCCCGATTTAATTCATATCAATTGGCAAAATAGTTGTCAGATTCTCAATAGGCGCTTAAATAAAACAACTTGAGGGAAATCGCCCAGAAGTATTATTTCCGATAGCCAGGACCTGCAAATAAATGTTTATTTGGTGCTTGTTGAAATAATGGAAACTTTTCACCTGTAAATAGAACGTCGTGTTTTTGCTACGCCTTAATGTGTCAAAAATCTACTTGGTTAAACGGGAACACTTTTTGCGTGAAAAGGTTCCTTTATTTCAACAAGCACTACATAAACCGTGACTTGCAGGTTCGGTCTCTTGGAATTATTACTTCTTCGCAATTTCCTTGAAGAAGTTTTATTGAAGCTTCTATTACTTAAAGTAATTACTTTAATTTTTTATTATTTTTAACTAAGATTATCAATTGTCGTACAAACAAAAGAAATATTTTAAAACAAGTTCGTGACAGATGGCGTTACTGTTTCAATTCGAATTCCGTTTTTTAGTTTGACCTAGGAGCAACAAACACAAGGAGAACGCAGCTAGACTTTAAACACGCTCACGCAGTGAGGTGTACAAATTCCATTGGACGAGCCCTTACGTTGAACGTTTTACGGAAAGGGGGAAGACGGCAGCAGGCACTAAACGTCTAACCACCTTTCTGCGTTTTAGTCGCTTCGAACGACGTCAGTTTTAGCTAACCAATGAGATTACCGGTATGACTTGATTGAATTTAATGGGAGGAATATACTGGCAGCTATAGGAGCAACAAACACAAGGAGAACGCAGCTAGCCTTTAAACACGCTAACGAAGGGTTGTGTACGAATTTCATTGGACGAGCGTCACGAGCCTTTTAAGCTGAACGTTTTACGGGCGGGGGGAAGACAATTTCCGAATGTTCCCCTTCCGACGGCAGCAGGCGCTAAAGCGTCTAGCCAATGAAAAATGTACACAAGAAAATCCACGACTTTCGACGGGTTGCGTTCTCCTTGTATGGGGTGTTGTGTTTGTTGCTCCTAGCTGGCAGACTGTAAGGTAGATTCGAGTAATGTTAAAAATTGTCTAAGCATAGGCATTCTCTCTAAGTATGAAGTTTTGAACCAGAATGTAATTGCTCTATTTTAATACATATTCATAATTTATAATTTTATTTTAAATACGTTTTGAAAAAGTATTTAGTTATCTATTTAAAAAAATATTTTGTATCAGGGTTGGCACAATTTTGCCAAGGGTGGAAAAAACTATATTTTTCCACCTATTGTTTTCCTGTTAAAAACCGTGTGGAAAATCGAATACTTCCAAAGTTTTTCCCACCTCTAGTGGCAAAATTCAATAAAAAATAAATAATAAAAGCAGTATATTCTTCTATTCTATTCACTCTTCTTCTGGCCTTTTTTCATATCTCCTATTTGCAATGACTAAATTAGTCACTTAATAGATATATCAATCATTAATTTAGCATGAAAAGAGGTTTTTTTTTTATTTTTACCAGTTTTTCCCAAAGGTCCCGGCAAAAACATGTTTTTGCCGGGTTTTTTCCAACCCTGATTTTGTTATATTTTGTTGCAAAATACCGAAAGTTAAGAAATATTTATAACCATAATCATTTTACAATCCAACATATGATGGTATTTTTCGGACTCTTCCCCATATTTTTAATGTGGATTTAAAATTTATTTATTTATGATATCAACAAAAACCACGAAGCCACAGTAGGCCATGGTTTTTAAGTACACAGCAGCGCGAGAATAGAGAGGTTAAGCAAGATGCTCTAGAAGTTTGAACGACAACGTCGGGAGTATTTAGACATTCGTGTATTTAATTTAATTCCTTTCACTTCGACTGCAAAAGAAAATATTTATAGTTACAATAGAATTTTAACACATTTTAGAAATATTTGCTAAACCCGGCTACAAGACGAAAATAAAAACGTGTCTATCCAATACTAAAACGTGCATTGTGAGTTGCTGTGAGTTTGTTTAAAGACAAACATTTATTTCCGTGTACCCTGCTTTACTGTAAATGTGGCACGGATTTAAATATACGAGGCTTATGAACATTTCAATTTAAACCAGAAATTACGATCGCTTAAACGCGTGTTGCTAGAAAAGGAAGGTTGTATACTATTGGACCGAATCCCGTTTGACCGAATCGCATTGAACCGAAAAGTATTTTCGTTTATAGCCCAACATGGCGGGATTCAGTTGAATGGGAAATTTAAATCTGGTTCGTTTTCACTTCGGGTAGGTTAGTTCAGGTTGGGTTAGGTTAGGTTAGGTTAGGTTGGGTTAGGTTAGATATGGTAGGCAACTATTTCACGTCGGGTCTTATCAAGGTTATTTTCCAAAATTAAACCCGGAAAATATCAAATTTCAAGGGAAAAAGGTCTAAAAATACACGTCGGTACGAAATAATAAATATTTTAGACATAGTTTAGTCCAAATTAGATATACTATCGTCACGTAACCTACGATATCTAAATATCTATCACTAACGGTATATTGAATGAAAACCGCGCAAAACGCGGTTTTCGGTCGATTGGAATTCGGTTGAATGGTACATTCGGACGAATGGGATTTCGGTCCAATGGTACATTCGGACGAATGGGATTTCGGTCCAATGGTACATTCGGACGAATGGGATTTCGGTCCAATGGTACATTCGGACGAATGGGATTTCGGTCCAATGGTACATTCGGACGAATGGGATTTCGGTCCAATGGTACATTCGGACGAATGGGATTTCGGTCCAATGGTACATTCGGACGAATGGGATTTCGGTCCAATGGTACATTCGGACGAATGGGATTTCGGTCCAATGGGATTTCGGTCCAATGGTACATTCGGACGAATGGGATTTCGGTCCAATGGTACATTCGGACGAATGGGATTTCGGTCCAATGGTACATTCGGACGAATGGGATTTCGGTCCAATGGTCTACAATCGAAAAGGAACAACCTGCTCTATCGATTTACCATTGATGGTTGAGAGAAAGGTTTGTTCCGCGCTTCTCCGCTACAGCGTTGCCAGTTCCTGAAATCCTGAAACTCAAATTATCGTACCACAGCCAAAAAAGTATCTTAGAAAAAAAATATCGTATGCCTGAAAATTGGCGGTACATTTAAATTGTGTGTGAAATCAAAATGTTTAATAACAGTTAAAGTTCAACCGATTGAAAACCTTTTTTTAAAAAAACGCAGTTTTAACTGGTTTTCAGCCAATTAAAAACATTATCGTACGCGTGAGCTGAATTATCGAAAAATGCATACTATACAGGATGTTTCAAAAGGTTATGCAAAGATGTTAAGGAGTTGTAGGGGATGAGTTGAGGTGGGGTGGCGGAGTGGTTAGCGCTTTCGCCTCGCAGCAAGAGGAGCCGGGTTCGATGCCAGCTTGTGGCACTGGGTGAAAACTCGGAACTACTCATTCTGCGTTGAGTTTGCAAGTTCTCTCCCCACTGGTTTAACCCCGAGTTCTTCGGTTTCCCCTTCCCATAAAAACTTGTTGAGGTTAACGGTAATAGTTAGTGTACACTGTTAAAAAAATTCGTTCAGAAGACGTTCAACTTAGAACAGTCTGTTCAAAAATGAACGATAGCGTTCTAAAGGTATGTAACAGAGAACGGTGTGTTCAAGGTATTTTTTTTCGTTCAAATAAGAACGAAAGCTCTTTCGCCCTCTGGAGGAAGGCTTGTAAACTACACAATAGAATAGATTCGTTCCCCTTAGAACAGGTTTTACACACAATCCTATATGGATTTCTTTGTATTGGTTTCATGTACATGTACTAACATGTAAGCGTGACACTTTCAACGTATGACCAAAAGTAACAAATAAGTGTTACACTATTTTGCGGAAAACTTCGTAAGGCCAAAAGTAGCAAACAATTATAACAACCATAAAGTAATAAATAGGTGGTTTAGAGTGCGCTTTGTTATAGGTAGTTTTTTCGTACATTACTATGTCTTTTTAAGTTAGTGTACTGGTTGATTAAACTATTACTCGTAGTAGTTTATTTACAGGGTGAGTTAGAACAGGTTGTAATGAAGTTGTTTTTGTAGCTGTATGTACAGTGTGTTTGGAAATTTACCAAAGATTCAATTTCATTAGCGACTCAGATGGCGTTAGGTCTGTAACGCTGTTTCTCAGAAACTACCCCACCTATTGAAAAGAAACTTCACACAAATAACGATATAAATAACCTCCGTGACCTAACGAAGTGGAAAACGAAAAAGGGTTGTGAAAGGTCCGATTTTATAGGACACGCGCAGTTTTTTTTAAGTATATTTTTATTTGATTGGCAAGGTAGACGAAATTCGTTAGGAAATGTAATTGCCCAAGTTCCAGAATTAAAATTTACAGAAAATATTTCGTAATATACTGCAATTTGGTTTGACGTTTTAGCATAGAAATAAATTCTAAAATCGTTCGGTACCAGTTCTCGGCCTCTCGTCTGAGAATAGAATGTAATATCTTTTGCCCTATGAAAAGGTTTTATGTATGTTACCTGATGTTACGCATATCACTTTGGTGGTAGATATTTTAAGCTTAATAAGATAGTTATAGTTGAGGTTGGAACTAAATTTAATTAAATAGTTTCAGGCCTGGTTCTCCTTTTCGGTGGGCAATGGGTTAGGTTAGGTTACATGAGCTATAATTTTTAAAGCAATTACTTCATGTACTCTTTGTATTGGATAACGATAAGCATTCCAAGTCGAACCAGAAAATGATCCACGGCGAACGGCAAAGAGTTCTACCGCGAACGACAAAGCGTTCCGCGGCGAACGAGAAAATGATCCACGGCAAACGACAAAGCGTTCCACCGCGAACGACAAATCGTTCTAATTTGAACAAAGAAGGTTTGTTCAATATAGAACATCTAAGTTCAATATTGAACGATCAACCATCGTTCTTTATCGAACGAATATTTTTTTGTTCATATTAGAACAAAATGGCGTTCTGTTACAGGGACAACCTTCTGAACGGAAATTTGTTCAAATTAGAACAATTTTTTTTAACAGTGTAGGGAGCTGTTGGCTTGCGTGGCGTGAAGGGCTTTCCACCACCCTCCTACGCATTGTAACCCGGCCACCTGTTTAAAGGCATTATAAGTCGCTAGATGACTTGGGCCTAAGGTGGTGCTTAGCTGATTATTATTATTATTAAGAATACCTGTTTTTTCCCACTTTCCTACGCTGAGTTAAAAGAGTGCCAGAGAGCTTCAAATTGTGGCCTACTAGCCCCTGCAAGTGGGCTGCAACAAGAGCCAAACTATTTATTTAAAAAACGTTGGTAAAAAGAATATCATTTTAATTTATTTAATTATGTTTTTTTACGCAACCAAGCATTTATTTGAATAAAAGTGGTAGTTATTTAAATAATTGTTTGTTTTATTTAAATAATAGGCTTATTCACTTTCGATTATTTAAACATTTTACAAGTTTTATTCAACTATAACCAATATATTGGTTATTTAAATAAATATTATTTAAATATAGCCGAGCTTATTTTATTCATGGATAAAAATTAATTGACTGTCGAGCACTACGCCAAACCAAGCAGCAGGGAAACGCGAACATTAAGGTTTGGGTTCGTGTGATAGGTGAAAAAGGACTTTGTAAACAAATCGAGGTAACCAGCGTAAAAAAAGTTAACTTAAACAGTATTTAAAGTCCCTGCTCCTTGGTTTTGTACTTGTAGCAGCCTACTTCCAGGGGCTAGTAGGCCACACTTTGACGCTCTCTGGCGCTTTTTTAACTCATCGTAGGAAAATGGGGGAAAAACAAGCATACTTCTCAACTCATCCCCTACATAACCTTTTGAAACAGCCTGTACAGTACTCCATTGAAAATATCGTACGTCCCAAAATTATCTAGAAATTATCGACGTGTACGATAATTATCGTAAGTCTGGCAACGCTGCTCCGCTCCCTGAATCCTCGAAGAAATCTCGGTTAATCCGTTGCAAAAGCCGGGGAGGAAACGAACACCAATATTCGATGGAGTATTACTGACTCGCTCGTTTCCCGGATTTTCCTGAGGCGCGGAATTTTAACATACAAATAAGGTTTTGCTTCGAATTTCACAATTATAAAATATTTACGTTATACATTTCTTATGTTTAGGGTTTTACCGGTTTACATAATTAACAACATTTAGAATTTCAGTATTTTATATTTAATTTAATTACATTTAATTTTATACTATAAATTAATTAAGATTTATTGCGCAATCACTTATTTTACATCCTGCTTTACTTTAAATGCGTCTCCATAATCCGATTTCGTCTATAATATACTACGCTTAGGAGCAATTCAATTGAAACCAGTTGTAGCCTTTTTACATTGATTTTAAGTATTGGGTCTCGGGAATATTGCCCCGCAAAGCAATCTTTGTGGAAGAGTGGAAGACCCTTTCAATTTTTCAAATTTCCCTGTACAGTGGCGCCAAACATTAATTTTTAAAGCCAAAGGCCATAGCAAAAACCTGAGGTTATATTCCCTTTAAAGATGAAGGAACCAAATCAGAGAAGGACTACATCGAATAAATTATTGGCCCCGGGTGCTAGCTCAACTTTCACTACTGGGGTTGGCGAGTTAACTTAAGGAAATTACAATTAAATATGAATGAAATTAGCTTAATCGAGAATAGTGAAGAGTCGGATTGAGCTTTGCCATGACAATGTTTAATAAACAATAGCCCTTTCCATAAAATATTTTTACGACACCCACCACCAATTTCGCTAAAATTAAACAAAAAGTTGGCTGTACTTTAGGAATTTTCCGGTACGATTTCCCCAAACATTTTACACGGAGCTCGGATTAGGCTTAGTGACTTCCGAGTTCAAACTAATTTTAATTTATTTTCGATACTAATTAAATGAATTATTATTGCAATACTCATATCAACTCTGTGAAAGTATTGTTAATACTTAGATATTTATTAACTAGTATTGTATGATAAACAACAATCTTTACTTGATACACTACTGTGGCTGTCAATGAAATGTTAAGCCTTAGTTCACGAGGCTATAAACAGTAACTGTTAAACATGAACGAAACTAGTTAAGTAAACGAAATACTTTTATACTTTAAACATTTGATATAACAAATTTAACAATATAACTTGGATTAATTTGAATTCGCCTTGCTTTGTAAATACTTACATTCGGTAGCAGACGACATACTGAGCTCAAGAGTCGAGCGAGGGTAAAAACAAGGAGTAATAAATATAACGTTGATCTAAATCATCCTTGCAAAAACAGTTTCCCTTCCCCTTCTTACCGTAACGAACATTTTATGGAAGGTCTTTTAATCATAGATAAAGTAAAACAATTTATAATAGATGAACTTAAATTAGTAAGACCCTAGTCGAATAGGGGCCTATAAATATGAGTGGGGTCACGTGGTCTCTTGGAATTGCATCCTTTTTTAATCAAGTCCCGTGTTCGCGCAATCGTTCACTTTCAAAGCTGGTTTGGCGAAAGACGCCAGCTGTCCAAATAAAATAAAACATTTTAACTCATTCCGGGTGACCCCATAAAATAAAACACTTTCACTCATTCCGGGTGACCCCCATAAAATAAACCACTTTCACTCATTCCGGGTGACCCCCATAAAATAAACCACTTTCACTCATTCCGGGTGACCCCATAAAATAAAACACTTTCACTCATTCCGGGTGACCCCCATAAAATAAACCAATTTCACTCATTCCGGGTGACCCCCATAAAATAAAACACTTTCACTCATTCCGGGTGACCCCATAAAATAAAACACTTTCACTCATTCCGGGTGACCCCCATAACATAAACCACTTTCACTCATTCCGGGTGACCCCCATAAAATAAACCACTTTCACTCATTCCGGGTGACCCCCATAAAATAAACCACTTTCACTCATTCCGGGTGACCCCATAAAATAAAACACTTTCACTCATTCCGGGTGACCCCCATAAAATAAACCACTTTCACTCATTCCGGGTGACCCCCATAAAATAAACCACTTTCACTCATTCCGGGTGACCCCATAAAATAAAACACTTTCACTCATTCCGGGTGACCCCCATAAAATAAACCAATTTCACTCATTCCGGGTGACCCCCATAAAATAAAACACTTTCACTCATTCCGGGTGACCCCATAAAATAAAACACTTTCACTCATTCCGGGTGACCCCCATAACATAAACCACTTTCACTCATTCCGGGTGACCCCCATAAAATAAACCACTTTCACTCATTCCGGGTGACCCCTATAAAATAAAACACTTTCACTCATTCCGGGTGACCCCCATAAAATAAACCACTTTCACTCATTCCGGGTGACCCCCATAAAATAAAACACTTTCACTCATTCCGGGTGACCCCCATAAAATAAAACACTTTCACTCATTCCGGGTGACCCAATAAAATAAACCACTTTCACTCATTTCGGGTGACCCCCATAAAATAAAACACTTTCACTCATTCCGGGTGACCCCATAAAATAAAACACTCACTCATTCCGGGTGACCCCATAAAATAAAACACTTTCACTCATTCCGGGTGACCCCCATAAAATAAACCACTTTCACTCATTCCGGGTGACCCCCATAAAATAAAACACTTTCACTCATTCCGGGTGACCCCATAAAATAAACCACTTTCACTCATTCCGGGTGATCCCCATAAAATAAAACACTCACTCATTCCGGGTGACCCCCTTAAAATAAAACACTTTCACTCATTCCGGGTGACCCCCATAAAATAAAACACTTTCACTCATTCCGGGTGACCCCATAAAATAAACCACTTTCACTCATTCCGGGTGACCCCATAAAATAAACCACTTTCACTCATTCCGGGTGATCCCCATAAAATAAAACACTCACTCATTCCGGGTGACCCCCTTAAAATAAAACACTTTCACTCATTCCGGGTGACCCCATAAAATTAACCACTTTCACTCATTCCGGGTGACCCCCATAAAATAAACCACTTTCACTCATTCCGGGTGACCCCCATAAAATAAACCACTTTCACTCATTCCGGGTGATCCCCATAAAATAAAAAACTTCACCCATTTCGGGTGAGCCTAAATTCCATAATAATTATACAACAATATGGGTAACGCGCTAGGTGGGGTGGCGGAGTGGTTAGCACTTTCGCCTCGCAGCTAGAGGGGCCGGGTTCGATCCCAACTTGTGGCACTGGGTGAAAACTCGGAATAGCTCCTTCGGCGTTGAGTTTGCGAGTTCTCTCCCCGCTGTTTACAAGGGTTTTCCCCTGAGCTCTTCGGTTTCCCCTTTATATTATATCTTGTTGAGGTTAACGGTATAATAGTAAGTGTATGGAGCTGTTGGCTCGCGTTGCATGCTGGGCTTGCCACCACCCTCCTACGCATTGTAACCGGCCACCTGAATTAATGGCTTTTAAAGTCGCTTGATGACTTAGGCCTAGGGTGGTGCCTTGGGTATTAGCCCAGCTGAATATTATTATTATTACAAATAGATATAAGAAACAAACATCTGTTGGAAAAGTCGGCAAACCTCGATACTTTTCTTTACAATTCTTGGGCAGACCCTGCACAGAGAAGGAGAACGAGTTGCCTAATTGGGCAACGAAACAAAGATGAAAGGAAGGCAGCGAGCCGCTGGAAAAGAAGGTAGGCTATCCTCCAATCCAAATCGTATAGATGATTCCAAATCTAATTAATTGTATCGGCTTCATTTGGATTGGGCGCAAAAAACCGTATTCTCTAACCCCAATCCAAATCGTTTTCCAAATCTAAATGAACGTCATTTCCTCTCACACTACGCCTTGTTTTTTTTACCGTTCTTTTTTATTGGTTATTTCATTTGGCGGGTTTTCAAATGGATTTTCCCAATCGAAATTTGGTTTTCCACACTGTCAAAGAATTTTTTTCGCAGAATTTTGTATTATTTCTCAACAATACTCATCATAAAAGAAAATTTTATTCTTATAGGCTTTTGCTCTTCAAAGCTAGTTTTTTCTTTTTTCAAATCAGGGGGTTAACTACCTAAATTAGAAATCACCCCAATTTGGCCTGCTACTTGAATGGCCAAATCATTGGCTCGAAACAAGCCAAATGATTTGGGATTTAACTTACACAATAAACATTTTGGTCATTTGAGGTGAAAATTGTCCAAATTCCAAATAATTCGGACAGACTCGATTAAAATGAAAATTACAGAATAGCCAGTTACAACCCCCTATTCCCTTTTCTGGGTGTCCAGTGCCATCTCGGTGTGCTTGTAAAACCAAAGTCATAAATTAGCGGTTCAGCGCGCGATCGACTCCTAGCTAAAAACGTTTTGAGAGAGGGAGACCGGTTTCGTCCTAATCTGGACTGAGCGGGAAATCTGGCCCGCGACTATTACACAAAAAAGAGAAACTAACTAACTAAGCCTAAACATTAAAACTTTCAAAAACTCTCCCCCTATTTGGCTTTCCGTTGCTACACAACGCGTTTTTTCATAATGAACTAATCTACTTATTCACTAATGCAGTAATAGGTGGTTCCTTTAAAATTAACTTTTCGGGGTTAGCGATAAAGAATTAAAAGTATCTAGGGGAATTTGGATTAAGGGGAAGCATTTTGAACTATTAGTAGCAAAATAAATCAGCAGATGGCGCTGACCGTTGCACTTTTCGCAGGTACTTCCAATCTTACAGCGCCATCTACAAAATAATTATATTGAAGCTAGCAAAATGTAGAAAAAAATTACAGAATTCATGAATTCTTCGTGAGATTCGTATTTATAAAATATATTAACTTAATAATAAAATAATTATTTAGTTTTATTATTGCAATATTTTTAAACGTTTAGTAGCATTTTATATAACGAAATAGAATGGTTGTGGGAACCGTTTTCCCCCTAAAAGAATTCTATGGGGTGAGGTCTTGTTGCTGCTCACCTGGTAAGGCGTGAAAAGGTGTAAGGAAGAAGATTGTACGACGTATCGAACGTTACTTAGAATATCGCTTCAAGGTGACCCGTTGCCAGACTGAATCGGACGAACTTTATTGTTTGGCCCGTGGCGGAGGATAGCGTGGTAGGGAGGGGGGGGGGGGGTATTGGCTCCATGGGAGATCTCCACTCCGGTCAATTTTCATCGTCAATAGACGACAGTAATTCTTCGAAAACGTGTTGGCACCGCATTCTTTACATTTTGTGGGTAGTAAGAGGTTTTATACAGGTATATGACGTTTTTGGTTCAACTATATTTTTCTCTATTTTGGGACCGGTATAAGCAACAAATAACTTCAAAATTTGGATATGAATTAAATTGTCACCGCTATATTAAATTATTTGGTCCGGAATTTTTGGTGACTGTTACTATATACAAACAAGAATGTAACTATAAGGGAGAGATTTTCCTTCGTTCGTAGTCTTCATTGGACGAACGTTTTTCGTCATTTTCGATTCGTCGCCTTGGACATTGGAGACTTGATATAGTAGATTTAATTTTGGTATATCAAATTTACGATACCCGTTCTCCAACTTAGCCGTCTCAAATTTTAAATGACCCTTTTAGTTATTTAATTAAAAAAAAATCGTAAAAAAAAAACAATATTTATTGGTCCAAGCCTGTACCGAAAATATTGTTGTCTTCCCTCATTTCAACCCCCTTTTGGTTAGGGCATTCGTCTTTAATGCGCATTATTCGACGCGCAACACGTCACGAGGCGGAGTCTAGTCAGCTGTAAACATTACCGTCTTATTTGGGGAATTTTGCTGGGCGCGTTCAAGTGGAGTTAACCCCCCTTAACCCCCATTCTCCACCTGTTGTTCCAGATAGTGGCCGACTAGCGGGCGGCCAAAAGGGGGGGCGAAAAGACCGTGATAAAGAGTGTTTTCCGTGTTTGTGTTGAGCTTCACAAGGCGCAGAGGCGTAATTTATTTACATTTTTTAAATAGTTTTAAGTTTAGCTTATGAATAATTATCTACAATGGTAAACTACACAAAATGTTGTTACACGGGTTTTAAAAATATCAGTAGGTTTTACAAAGAACCTTATATGAAAAACGTTTCCTTTTTAACATTCCCTAAACCTAAAATGAAATATGATAAATGCAAACTATGAATATATATAATAACCATTATAATTAAAAGTTAAATCAGCAATTTAATTTGCCCTAAGCTACCTAAGCTTTACACATGAAAAATATCCTGTTAAAATTTTAAAAACAGTACGCAGTAGATGACCAAACAAATAAATTGTAACTTACTAAAGAGCATTGAATACGGACATTCAGACCAATAACATAAGGTAGGATGCGCGTGAGGGTTGCGCAGACGAAACTCGATGCCAGGTAAAAGTATGGGGGGAATGAACAAAAAGGGGAATTTCTAAAGCTTTTTGCGACAGGTTTTTTAACATAATAACATGAGGCCGCCGTTCCTTCTCTACATCTTCCATGCTGTTACCCTCCCGCTGAAAGTCCAAGGGACGTTTTGGTCACTCTAGAATGACATTGTGCTCTTATATTTTTTGAAGAAATAAATCATTTTAGGTATCGTAAATAAATGCCCTTTTCGAAATTTGGTACTGATTTGGCCCCGCTCTCGCCATGTTGGGTGGAAATTTTTTATCTATAGGTTTTAACATAGGTGACGTTGGCCTACGTCACACTGTTAGCTGATAAAAACCAGATTTTAGAGGGTTGCCAAAGTAGAACACATTTAATGTAATCATGAGAATTAATTAGGGACATTTGTTCGGCACTTATACATAAAGATATAAAAATTAAAACTACCACTATTGCATAATAAAGCAAGGTTATATAAGCATGTAAAGACAACGCCAAAATTCAGACCTGATTATGCACCCGAACGGGATTGCGAAACTGGTCGTCGTTTTATCCAAAAAAACTTATTTTTATTATACAATAGTGGTAGTTTTAATTTTTATATGAGAATTAATAACACTGACATTAATAAAAGTAAAATAGGTGGCCCTCACTAAATGATTAATTATTGGAAAAATTATATACCTCAATATTTAACACTCGAAATTAAAAATAAGTGGGCTAAGTCCATGTTAATTGAATATACAGATCAGCATTATAGCTGTACGCAATAATGCACGTTTTAGTGGGTTATTTAACTACGACAATGAATTACGCGATTCAATGTTCGGTAATACTAATTATCCGACCTTTTATCGCCGTTACGCGTATGGGTAAAATCTACCAACATGTACAGGACGAGTAAATGAACGTTCAATACTTAAACGGTCCGGATTGCCAATGTAGGTCATGTTGATTGGTTTTTCGGCTTGATGGCTGGGTTCCCTCGGCGTGATGGCTCGGTTCCCTCGGCGTGATAGCTCGGTTCCCTCGGCGTGATGGCTGGGCTGTTTGGCTTATTGGGTGGGCTCCCTCAGCTCGAAGGCTGGGCTCCCTCGGCTCGAAGGCTGGGCTCCCTCGGCTTGATGGCTGGGCTCCTTTGGCTTGATGGGTGGGCTCCTTTGTCTTGATGGGTGGGCTACCTCGGCTTGATGGCTGGGCTCCTTTGCCTTGATGGCTGGGCTCCTCTGGCTTGATGGGTGGGCTCTTTTGGCTTGATGGGTGGGCTCCTTTGGCTTGATGGCTGGGCTCCCTCGGCTTGATGGTTGGGCTGTTTGGATTGATGGGTGGGCTCCCTCGGCTCGAAGGCTGGTCTCCCTCGGCTCGAAGGCTGGGCTCCCTCGGCTCGATGGCTGGGCTTCCTCGGCTTGATGGCTGGGCTCCTTTGGCTTGATGGGTGGGCTCCTTTGGCTTGATGGGTGGGCTCCCTTGGCTTGATGGCTGGGCTCCCTCGGCTTGATGGGTGGGCTCCCTCGGCTTGATGGCTGGGCTGTTTGTCTTGATGGGTGGGCTCCCTTGGCTCGAAGGCTGGGCTCCCTCGGCTCGAAGGCTGGGCTCCCACGGCTCGATGGCTGGGCTCCCTCGGCTTGATGGCTGGGCTCCTTTGGCTTGATGGGTGGGCTCCCTTGGCTTGATGGCTGGGCTCCCTCGGCTGGGTGGATTGCCTCGTCGTTGATGACCGGGTCACCGCAGGTCTCGTTGCCGCATACATCCGTTTTTGGGAGAGCCGTTTCATGACGCGTCACTTGAGAAACGTCTACACTGGCAATGCCAATGGGAGCGCCGTATTTCCTCAAGGCCTACGAGTCCAGCGCTCACTCCAAGAAGGGACTTGGAATTCTAAAATCTCAATAAGCATTAAACAAAACAGAATTTAAACTAATTCTCCTTAAAGAGCTATCTAATTCTGAACCTTTAGTTAAAACATAAAACACTGTTTAGTGTAAACCACAGCATTCATCAGCTAACTGGCTTACCTGTCAGAGACGTTCTTTAAGGTTTTATTCCACTCAGAGCACTCTCCAGAAATCACAAGGCCTACTGTAAATAAGTCTTCTTTTCCCGCAATAAGTGAAAAGCCAAATAAATAACCAATAGGCCTTTCGATAAATGTCTATATCTCTTGGATTTTCCTATACGCCAGGCTACGCCGTAAAAGGGGGATCTAGGATCTTAGAACAAAGAGAGCAAGAGTAGAGAGGGGCACCTCCACGAGCTCGATGCAGACGATGCTCCAGACGAAACGATCATACGCGGGAAAGAAGAATAAATTTTGATTTTTGACACGGACTACATCAAGAGCACTTGGCGGGTCCAATTGGCAATTGTCATTGAATTTTATTCCTTGGTGCCTCTCTGAACTTGTTTTATTAAAAGGTATATTTATAACTGTATGTCTGTATCAACGGGGTTAACTCAAGGATATTAGACGAAAAGTTGGTTTGACAAATTCGAAGTTAGCATGGTCATTGGCTGAATTTGACTAATTTCCTTACTTTTAACGGTTTAAAATATTTATGAAATCGAAAATTTGGAGGCCCCTTCCAGTCTGAGGCTCTTAGCTGCAGCTTACTTAGCGTGTTCGGTAATCCGGCACTGGCGCTTGTACTCAATGTTAGAGACCAGGGTGTGCCTGGTGCCAAGAGTTTCCGATAAGAAACGAAGCTACAAGTCACCTCGAGACCCCTAAGGCCCCCGCAAACACGTAGAGTCAACCTTTCCTGAATCAAACGACGTCATCCATAAAATCACAAGACACAAGTCTTAAATTAACCAATGATCTAGATCAAAACATGAGGTCACAATTTGTTTTTGTTTCAACTTCGCCCAACAATCCCCGGAACAAACCCCCAAAAGGACAGAATTCTGATTTTCCAGGGTCTGACAGTATATGAGAAGTCATGTTGGAAGAAGAATAAAAGAATGCGCTATAAGTCGCGCTCGAATATTCAATAACCCTCGTTGAATCCCTCACGCCATGTCGCGAACGAAATAATCATCGCTAACCACCCAGGGCATTCCGACCAGAAAATCCTAATCCAAGTAGCCATGAATCCGGGAAACTAATGTACTATCCATCCTCAAACCGCCTGTTGGTCACCAAGTACCTAGAAGTTCCGAGAGAAGAAAGCCAGATGAACGTGACCGATTCCTTAGTCTAGCCAGACGTCTCAGACCGAAATCCGAAGTACCTACGCCCCCTCGCCAGCTTGTAAGACAGGGGCGTAGGAACCAGGGGGGGCAAGGGGGGCAATGCCCCTCCCTAGAATTTTACTGGTAGGGGCAACTAATGTTTTTGCCCCCTCCAACCTTTTGGTCAGTTGCAATCTTCACAAGGCTCAAATTATCATTTTAGAAGCATAGAAAGCTTATAGAACCTCAACTGTGTTTAAATTTCAGTCTTTTCCTGCCAATGTATATAGTAGAAAAATGTACAAATGCATTCGGTGAAGCTACACTCCATTAAAAATTCAAAACCATTCTCCAGATTGGTTACACTTTGCCCCCTCCAACTTCTAGAACGTTCCTACGCCCCTGTTGTAAGAAGTTCGTCGTCGTCATTCGGACATCCGCGCCGTGAAACGAGACGAACTGTCACCGCGAAACAAGACCCCCTCCAAGAAAACGCGTGGGTGCGTGTCTGGCGCAATTCGGACATCCGTTTCCAGTACGTAAGCGAAGAACAACCACCAAGAAAAGAATCCAGTGATGAGTAGAAATTTTTCATCTCCCCCCCCCCCCCATTGTGGAGCACCCAGGGTCAAAATCTGAAATAGCCAGTAAAACGTGGAGAACAATTCTGAGAAAAAAGGTTGAAGCCCTCGCTATGATTGTCAGAAGAGAGGTTAAAACAGGTGAAATAATAAACTAAAAGTCTAGAATTAAAAGATTGTTTAAAATTTGTATAATTCACGTAAATATAATTTGTATAAAATTCCTCAATGTTCATTATATATATCTGTATAACGTAAAGTATAATTTTGTAAACTTGTAAAATATAAAAGGGCTCGTAAACCCGCTTGTAAAACCAAATTCATACACTCTAAAAAAAAGCATTCAATTTCCTTTCAAAATGGAATAACACTATTCAATTTTGAATGCCGCTTCAAATAGGCATTCAAATTTAACCGCTACCATTCAATTTTAAAAAAGCTTTCAAATTGACGTTCTAATTTTACTAATTCCTTTCAATTTTGAATAAAAATTCACCTTGGCGTTCAAATTTAATAAAAACCTTTCAAGTTCAATTCAACAGTCATCCTGGCGTTAAATTTTGACTACAAGTTCTACATCCATTCAATTAAACAGCAGTTTACACAAAACACGAAAGATCGTTGGTCGAGTGAGCTCTCGGCTGCTGTGTCGTCTGCTATAAAAAGTGACGACGCTTACGCGAGCTAAATAGTGTATCCAAGCGACTTTGTGAGCAGCCGAATTTTAGCAGACGACGGTTTGCTAAACTTTAACGAACACGCATAAGCCTCTGCGTTCAAAAATCTTTCACGATGCTTTTGACGTCTAAGCATTCAACTGGCAAGGTTTCCAACAAATGTTCACGGTATATGTCTTACTTGTGATCGCATCGGGTGGGTTTCGAATCCGAGTCCTCCTGCATGACAGGCGGGCGTTCTACCAGTACCAAAGAACCTCCGATACTTAAAGGGGCTCCAAAGTTCGGTGGCAAAATGTGTGTAAAGTCAGTAAAGTGCGAAATATACGGTTGACTCTGCCCGCCTCTGCCAAGGCCGAGTGAGGGGTTGGGGGGATGAAAAGCATGCTCAATTTTCTTTTTTTTTGCCACCGAACTTTGGAGCCCCTTTAAATCACTTTGTTGAAAATTAGAAATTCAGTTTCGTCAAAAGCGTAGGCCTATATCAATAGTGTTTTATTTTTCGCTTCTTACGTAAATACATGGAAGAAGAAAGCTTTATTCTTCCATTATAAATATAACGAAATTTTGGGTTCGATTTAAATTATTGCACAGAAGAAATTGAAATGTTGTGACTCGCGTATTAGCAATTATACAAATGAATTAACAAATCCGGCTACCGGGAATAGAATTCCCGGCGCTCTACACTCCGAGCGAGTGCTTAACCGTTGAGCCACCGACACTTACTGCACCGGACACTTTTTTTAAACATAAAGCTTAACGTTTCTCTGCCATTCTTTATGCTTTTTAATTTTGGAAGAGACAATTGTTTCTTTAATAGTTTTGTTATACATTATTTATATAATTAATAATAAAATTTGAGCTGAGCTTTTTTTAAAGACAATTCAGTGCAATTTTTTATTTTAATTAGCAATATTTAAACGGTATGGAATCGAACCCGGATCACTAGATTTAGGCGGGTAATGCCTAAAGAATTAAAAAACTAGGACTCTTGGCTAAGATCATTGTGTATTATCTTGTATATAGCGGATACACCTTATTATTAAATTAATTGAATTAAACAAAGTTGTTTTGCCGACCGACCGTAACCATCGAAAACCACATTCTGGGTACCATAAATTTGTATACCAAACGTGATCGGGCTGAGCTATTTAAAATACGAACCAATTAATTAATCTAAAATGAATATTACTTTAACCCTCTAGTAGCACAAATTTACACGATTAAAATAATTTACAAAATTTTGAAATTCATTTTACAATAATTTTCGATGTTCAGCCCCGCTTTCTCATAACGGCTGCGGAAGCGCTCCGGCCTGGAATCATTTGCGTTTTAACGTCGCTACCCACTCCAAAAAGACCCTGCTATTACTTAAGAGAATCGTGGGAACTAGGCCATTTTTTCCGCCGGGAGTAGTGGCTCACTCCTGTAATCCCAGGCGTCCGGGAGGCAGAGTTTGTGGAAGGCCGTGTGAGGACGACTACCAATCCCCCAACGGGTGGTCGGGATACTTCCGCCACGGGTGTCCCCACCCCTGTCCCCACGTATCCGCCCGTTGGCGTGGCCGTTACACATTTCTCACCCTGATTAATCAGTTATTGTGTGTGTGCTGGTGTCTAAGGCCTCGGGTTGACACCGATGTTTGTGTATCTCAAAAAAAAAAGGCAATTGTTTCTCGGTCGTGTTAAGCCTTAGCCTACTTTGTTGTTCAACTACCACGACTTCACGAGGGTACCTTTTAACAAGCAGGTAAATATCAATTGGTTTTGCTATTCTAATTTTATATTATTCTTGGCTTAGAATTAAGCAATGAAATTATTTGTTCTTAAAGAAAATATAGGGTTCCCCGCTTCCGGTAAACAATGGCTACGTTAAGCTTATGGAACGAGATTTTTGAAACACTAGTAAACGTTTAGTGTTGAAATGAAAACTATTGACTCTACAGATTTTAAACAGAAATATACTTGATATTAATTTAAATTGGGAATTTAGATTTCATTTTATTTCGCTATACCTGATCTCCAAAACCTGGTAACTCGAAATTAATGGTTGGCGTTTTTAGAAAGAGCTTTTCAGCCTTCACTAAATAAAAATCAAGATAATTCACCACTTCAGTAACACGATCTGCGCAAACGCAGTGACTGACGTGCCATCTACTATTAAAGAAGAGAACTGCTTAGTATGCAATTTCCTTCTTCCGTTTCTACAAAATTTATATAGTATGTGCTTTCGGAAAACTTCCGTAAATGGCACAATAAATACTGAAGTGGTGAATTACCACATAGTTTCATAGTTCACGTTTAAAGTGATAATAATTTTTTTAAAGCATGCGGTTTTATATTTTACAAAATTTATATTTTTATATTTTTATAGGATCCAATTGTGAATACACCGAAAATAGTATTCCAAAATGAAAACATTAGAGAAATATTCAATTCTCCCTTGGAGGTTAAAATTGACGGGGTGTCATTTGACGTCAACTCTATAAGAATGACAGTCGCATCCTTGTTTTCTGGATACCATACGTTTCAACTTGAGTATCCGACTTCCTTGAGAAAAACAATGGATGAAGAATTTCCAGAAAGTGTTTTTTAAAATTGTAACAACGGATGTTTCGTCGCCGGTAGTAGGCATTGTTAATAGACTTACAGAATAACTATAAGTTTATGGATCATGCTTTAGAATACACTTTAATTTTGTTTAAAGAATAAAGTTTAAATTTCAATAAAAACGTATTTTCTGAACTATGAACTTATTAATGCTGTAAGCTTACTTGTTCCCTTTCTAGCACATAAACAACTAAACATATTTGTCGCCTCAAATTCACCATATAATAAAAATGATTCACGCACGCCTGTACGCGTTAATGTGAAGCTCAATTGTCGTTATATTGAACGACATATCGCTTAAATTTGAACAGCAATTCAGGTACATTTGATCGCCAAAAGACTTAAATTTGAATGCCGGAACGCTTAAATTTGAGCGCCAAAAGACTTATGCCTACATTTGAATGATAAATCCCGCACATTTGAAAGCCATTTCAGGAAAATATGATCGACCCAAGACTTAAATTTGAGCGCCAAAAGACTTATATTTGAACGCCGGAACATTTAAATCTGAGCGCCTAAAGACTTACATTTGAATGATATATCACGCATATTTGAACGCCATTTCGGGTAAATATGATAGACCCATGACTTAAATTTGAACGCCAAAATACTTAAATTTGAACGCCGGAACGCTTAAATTTGAACGCCTAAAGACTTACATTTGAGTGATAAATCACGCACATTTGAACGCCATTTCAGGTAAATCTGATCGCCAAAAGAGTTAAATTTGAACGCCGGATCGCTTAAATTGGAACTTCAGCAATCAAAGATGAACTGTGCGACTATTGGCTTTGAATGCTTTACCCATTCAGGATTGAATCTTCGCTGTCAATATTGAATGTTAACCTAGCAGTCAAAGTTGAACGCCCCCGTGAGCACTTACATTTGAATGGTAAAGCATTCCACCACAGTGGCAAGGCATTGAATGCTGATGCATTCAATTTCTAGTGTTGTGTTTTTAGAGTGTAGAATTTTCCGAAAGGGAAAAGTGCATTGTTAGTCGGAGAGCTGCGGCCCCAAAACTTTCCACAAGGTTAAATTTGTAGGCGGCTAGCTAGGGCAGCTCTCTCTCTAACCCATCTTGTAAAATTCCCAGAAAAAAGGGGATTTCTCGAGGTGTGTGTTACACCTTGTTTTGAAATCGGAGGCTTCTCCGCGATTTCTGTATATTGAATACGACAGTTCGAACTGAGATCCCAAGGGTCTCTTCTCTCCAACTCTAAAAATAAAACTTTAACTCTTTTTATTTAGTTAAAAACCGTTGTAGTTATTTTAAACCGACTAATAACTAATTCCAACTAACTAAATAATCCAGTTAACGTAGGATAGCTTTTTCAGTCGGGCAACTCCTACGAGCCAATTAGCTCTCCCAAATATTTAAATCAAACTAATATCAACTCCCGAGCAGTGTTTCGCGACACCCTTGAGAGCTCATTCCGTTTCGTATGTTTATACAGCTAGGATTACATTTTCGTTCGTCTTTGCCCTCGCTATTATCATTTGTAGTTAACTATTTGCCATTAAGTTTAATTGTTACCAGCTTAATAGTAGTATTTGGCGTTCAGTGTATAAATTGTTTTTCGAGCCCAAGATCCCCGAAGTTATGAATACAGGGACTGATCCCATAGAAGATAGTAAGAAATAACCTAATTTTAATTATCTATGGTCAATTGGAAGGGCTGATACTGGGTTACTTTTTTAACTAAAAGTTACTTTTTTTTAAATCGGTTACTAAAAGTTACTATTTGTCTAATTTGGTTACTAAATGTAACTTTTTTGAAATTTGTTAGGTTATCTCTACGAAAAAATATTTTACCATATTTAATTGTATCATATTTAATTTTAGTACTGCCCATAGAAATAAAAATGCCGTCTTTTAACAAAATCCTTTATTCGTAACGAAGGCCAATTCCCTAGAAATGTAACGGCCGCTCCATAAGCCAACTTATGGCTGCGTTCAATAACTCTAAAAAGCTCAGCGCTGAGCTCAACGGTCAGCGGTTTTTTTGCTGAACGGGTTTTTGACTTCCGTTTTGACGTCACGTTGATCATCGGAGACTCAACGGAAACATCGGCTGAGCGAGATGGTTTTTCCGTTGCTCATCGGTGTCGTGACGTCATTCGACAAAGTTAAAGGAGGGGTAGCAGACGATATTTTGTTCGTTAAGTCAGTCGTACAACAACTTTTAGATTTTTGTGACGTAGCGTTGATTAAAAGAACTCAACGATACTAAACGGTTTTTCTCAGTTGATAGTTGTTGAACGCAGCCTATGTCTACTCCTATTTTGGCAGCCACATTTTTTTCTCGTCTTAAAGATCGTCTGCTTAATTTATCACAAACCTCGTGTGCTGGGTTTTCAAGTTATTTCTTAGTTACTTTTAGGTTACTTTTTTTTACTATTTTTGAAAAGGTTAGTTACTATTTCCACTAAAATTAGTTATGAATTTGAGTATCAGCCCTGAATTGGTCGAAGAGTGTATTATTTTATGTTTAAAATCCCCTGCTCTTAATATTTTGAGTAGAGATAATAATAACATTTTTTGGGTGACCTAACCATCACGAGAGTCAAGTACAACTATTCCCCTCGATATAAAGAAAATAGAGTTATAATTTTCCTCATATTGTGTTTTTTTTTTGTGTTTTATATTGTGTGTTAAATAAAGATTTTGTGATTGATTATAAACAAAGGGTTTCCATTCTGAATTTGAGTCTCTCATCTTTCTGTGTAACCTCCTCTCTCAGATTTAATTCACGCCACGAAAGGCCACGACTCGCATTTTGTCGCCATCTTCCCCCGCCTTGGTGAATTACGATCTTTGAGCAAGGGCTAGGAATATATTCTAGAACGTACTCGCTCTCCGAACCGATACGATACGCGTTGGGAATTATCCCGAGAGGTTGCGCAGCTCAGATTTAGGAGCATGGAGTGAAGCAAATTGCTATCAAAATCCTGTGAGAGTTATCATAACATCCAACAAATTAAAGGCAACCCTATCATGATAGGATTTCAAACATGTATTTCATGGTGCTTGTCATAAAGTGTTAAAGCCATTGGGTATTTTCCTTGCATGTACCGTGAACTAATTAATTAGTCCATGCATGAACACGATGAACTTAATACAGTCTTTAAACAGGCGCGAAGGGAATATTAAAAATGCCGTTCTCTAAAAATATGTTGATTTCCAAAACAACCGCCTTCAGCCGTTTTTTAAGTTCTTTTATAATTTTTTTTTTATTCATATCAGAACTTGATAACATTATAATCCACTCCACCAAAGACCCTAATTAGCACGCAGATTACAGAGCAAACGACACATTAGTCACGTGGTTTTATGAGAGGAGGAGCTAACACTCGGCTTATAAGCTCCGCCTACTATGTTCCGCCACAACGGAGCGGAATCAAAGCCTTTCTTCATTCCGAGTAGCGTTATGGATTCCTAGCCGAATTTAACGTTACGCAGTATTTACGATTGCTAAAACGCAACTTCAATATCTCGATTTGTTGAGCAGTATTTTATTTAAACGCAATACGAACACCGCACGTGGAGGATAATCAAGTGACTCTCAAGTTGAGAGTCTCAACGTTGACGTTCAAACTTTTAGAGCGCTCTGCTTAACCTCTCTACCAATTCCGCGCCGATATATTAATTTCGAGATATTATTGTTACTTAAAGCAAATGTTCCTAAATAGAGTATTTTGTATTTTGGAATACTAAAATAAAGTATTTTATTTTAAATACTTTTTGCAAAGAGTATTTAGCATTTTATTTTAAGTAAAAATAATGCAGTCTTGGGGTGCGTCTAGTTTGTCAGAATTCTAACTCAGAAGCTCAGAAATTTTTGATTCTGAGAAACTAGACTCTAGTTAGTACTTTCGGCTCACCGCCAGAGGAGCCGGGTTCGATTCCAGCTTGTGGCACTGGGCGAAAACTCGGAGCTACTCCTTCCGCGTTGAGTTTGCAAGTTCTCTCCCCACTGGTTAAATAAAAACTTTAACGGTAATAGTGAGTGTATGGATTTTGCCACCCTCCTCCTACGCATTGTAACCCGGCCAACTGTTTAATGCATTAAAAATGGCTAGATGACTTGGACCTAACCCTAAGGTGGTGCCTTGGGTATTAGCCTAGCTGGTTATTATTCGTTTGACCATAAGTATTATCTTTGATGTTTGACGATTCTGAGCCAAAGAGTCAGAATAGTTTCGAGGTACCTTGCCGACAGAAATCAAAATGGCGGGGTGTAGTGCTGCTGATATAGATGTGACAGTCAGTACTAGTGTTGTAAGTCGGAAAATTTCCCGCTCAGAAAATTTTCCGGAAAATTACCAAGGCCCTTTTTCCGGAAAATTTTCCGTATTTTTCCGAAAAATATTAAAAACGTTTTCATTTCATGATTTGTCTAATATATTGTTTGCAAATTTAAATAAAGCGGCATTTTCACCTCATTTTTTCTAATCTTAAAGTAAAACTAAACCTATAGACTAGTTTAAACTGGTTGAAATGTAACACTATTAATGTTTTGTAGTATTTTTACTGATATTAGTCATTTTAAATCGATAAAAAGTTTAAAACATTAAAAACCCTTGAAAATTTTCTGGAAATTTTTCCGCATTTTATTTTTCCGGAAAATTAACAACCCTATGGACACTATACGATCGCGAAACAGATATAAATTATATTTAACGTGTAAAACAGTGGGAATACGAAAGAATGGTGAACGGTTAGCAGTGTTCCTAAAATGTCACTTTTTTCGAATATAGGCCATCTCACTGGTAAATAGTGACAAATAATGGCAAATTTGACAAATAATGGCATATAGTGACAATTAATGGCATTTAATGACAAATAGGGAAAAAAAATATTTTTTTACTCTTAGAACACTTTATTTGCTAGAACTTTTAGCAAAGAACAAAATAAAAGGTTTAACTTTTTTTTTAAATGTTTCAATCATCTCATTAATCATCTGCCAAACATTTTATATATTTATGCGAAAAATATACAAAATAGCCCAATTATTGGCAACCCCGCATACTATAATTACAAAAATAGCTTAAAAATGTTTTTATGGTATTTCATATGAAAACTTTATTAGTATTTTTACTTTTTCTATTATTTGCCAGTATATGTCAATTTGTCACTAAAAATCATTATTTGCCATGACACTTTTTGCCACAATTTGCCACAATAAATGTCAGGTGGTATTTACCACCCCGGAACACTGACGGTTAGTAATATTTCGTTATAACTGGTCATTGATTTTTAATGTCGAATAGTTATTTTAGTACCTACTCATTTGAAATTGTGTTCTAGAGCCAAGTTCTAACAGAAACACGCAGGCCCGGACTGGCTCCTTTTAGGGCGCTCGGCTAGAGACTGAACAGGGGCCTCTTACCGGGCGGTGGGGGGTACGTGTATCAGATTTGTATCCCGGTGTACCGCCAACAGAGTGCACAACACCGGAGGTCCTCATCATAATGCCCTACGCCAACGTCCACAGCCCGGACAGGTGACAAAACCAGCATGGGTAGCAGAACCCCACTACTGATGGTCGCACCCTCGACCCCAGCCGCTCAACCCAGCAGAAGGTGCAGCAATGGTTCGACCAACCCCTCACTTCGCACACAACAGTGGGAATAAGAGCGGATGCTATAGCAACTCCAGCCGACACCGTACCTACGTAGATAGAGCCATACCCTTCAGAACGAGCTCCTAAAGGGGAACGACGGGCACACAGAGGTCCAAGTAACCCGGCACAGCTGGCACCGGAGAGCCCGGTGTGCCCCAAAATGCCGTGAAACAGGACCACTTCGCCTCATACGGAGACCCGCGGCTCCACAGCAGGCTACCCAATCCTCCGAGGCGCCATTTTGCATGGACCCTCTCCGTTAGCTTGAGCCGAAGCTCAGTTTCCAGCCCATACCTGACCGAAGTCGGAGGTGGAGATAGGACCATTGATCAGAGCTAACATCTCCAAGTGTGCCACCGCCTTTATGGGTTACAAGAGCTGGACCCCGACTCCCCGGTAAAGCCACCAGTTATTGCACACTCTAACCCATTTAGGGCCCGGTGTGGGGGTATGGAATAAAAATCTAAATGCTTATTTATAGGACAACAAATGACGTTTAAAGTGTACTTAGATTCTACGTGCACATGAAATTGAAACGCCAAACGCGTCTAAAGGACCTTTAGGAAAAAAAAATTATAAGAAATTTGGGGCCCCCTTAAACCTTTATCGCCGACCAGCCGACCTGGCCAGTCCGGGCCTTCAAACACGTGCTTTTTGTTTTGATTATTTCGATGAATTTTATGCGGCCAATAAATCTAAGTAAAAGAAACGCGTCTATTTCGAATCTTAGGCTAAGAATTTTTCGGGCTCAGAAAAAATATTTTGGTCAGAATACGTTATGACAAATTAGACGCACCCTTGGTTAGTAGTTAAACTTAATATTTTATAGTGTACCGGTAATCGTTGTATAGTTTTTAATTTAATTACTTAGTTTACACTAGTTTAGAGTATTGTTTGCGTCAGTTAAATTTACTTCCTTAAACGAAACTACTCTTACGTTCTTAGTAACCTTATTACGTTCTTAGTAACCTTATTAAGTTCTTAGTAACCTTATTAAGTTCTTAGTAACCTTATTACGTTCTTAGTAACCTTATTAAGTTCTTAATAACCTCATTACGTTCTTAGTAACCTTATTACGTTCTTAGTAACCTTATTACGTTCTTAGTAACCTTATTACGTTCTAAGTAAGCTTATTACGTTCTTAGTAACCTTATTACGCTCTTAGTAACCTTATTACGTTCTAAGTAACCTTATTACGTTCTAAGTAACCTTATTACGTTCTTAGTAACCTTATTACGTTCTTAGTAACCTTATTATGATCTTGGTAGACTCGACAACGTAGAAGATACGAGACAGGGTCGCCAGAATGTATAAACAAAACTTCCGAGACTGCGTTGAAGCCTACTTATATGAGGTATTAGTTGATAGGCGGAGACTGGGGAAGCTTTCGCTGTCGCTATGAAAAAAGCTGCTGCGCCACTCTCTTAGATGGCGGTACATGTTGCAATACGCAATGAGGAGTAACGCGAAGACACTTTCCAGGCGAAAATAGGCGCCGTCGAAAAGGGAAGAAGCTCATTTTTCAACCTGTTTATTTACTTTTCAAGCGTTCTTTCTTATAAATAAACCATCAGGCCCTGACTACACGGAGTCTAGGCAGATTTCTTCGCATCAGCATAAAAAAGAACGGTTTCGTTTATGGTCGCAGCCTCCGACTCTTGTTTATATGTATACACGTTTGCCTTTTTTCCCTTTAGAGCCTTTCATTCGCGCGGGGGAAACGTAACGGAATCGACCTGCTTGTTACTGTTGTTGCCAAAAAATTCAATATTTACCATACTATGTACTGATTTTTTTTTGAAACACAAATCGGTGTCGACCCAAGGCCTTAGACACCAGCACACAATAACTGATTAATCAGGGTGAGATATGTGTAACGGCCACGCCAACGGGGGGATACGCGGGGACACCCGTGGCGGAAGCATACCGACCACCCGTTGGCGGATTGGTGGTCGTCCTCACACGGCCATCCACAAACTCTGCCTCCCAGACGCTTGGGAATACAGGAGTGAGCCACTACTCCCGGCTACTCTGTACTGATTGCCGTAATCGAATAACGCGTTTTATTTACCGATTTAATAGCGTGTCTAGTTACTTGTAAACGAAATTTAAGACGAAAATTAATGAAAACAGTTATATTTATTTAGTTTCTGAAGATTGTTATTTTAGAATTTGACATAAAACTTACCTCGAGAGATTATATAACACGATCTTATAATCAAGAGCTCATAGAAGTAACTAGGAACTATGTAAGAGAACATTGTCCCCTGCTGCCATCTAAGAGCAACAAACAGAAGGAGAACGCAGCTAGCCTTTAAACACACTAACGCTGTGTTGTGTACAAATTTCATTGGACGAACCTTTACGCTGAACGTTTTACGGGCGGGGGGAAGACAATTTCCGAATTTACCCCTTCCGACGGCAGCAGGCGCTAAAGCGTCTAACCAATGAAAACTGTACGCAAGAAAATGCACGACTTTTGACGGGTTGCGTTCTCCTTGCGTGGGGTGCCTAAATATCTGTCTGTAGCGCCATCTGGACAATGCAATCTCGCTCTGATTGAATATTCAAAAATGGGAAGACTATTTTGTTAATTTAAATTCTTTGACTGAAGTATAATAATTTATAATTATAAAAATAATGATAATAACAGTAAATAATAATTATAAATTATAATTTATATACTTCTTTTCCACTATAGTATGGTAATGTAGGCACTTCCCAGAGTTTGATAAGTATAACTTAGATACTTTTACGTGTTCTTGTTACAATCTATACTAAATAGCGTTTTACAACTTACACAGTTAATGCAAGCAGATCTGGAATGTATTCACGTACTTTCACAGTAACCTAAATAAGTAACTGGTTTTTGGCGATTTTTCAGGCTAAAATCAGGGTGAAATAGGAACCAAATTTTGAAAAGTAGGAACCAAATAGGAACCATTTTAATAAAAAATTAATTTAAAAAAAATGAATTTTAAAATAGGATATTTCTAAAACTGATTTAGTTTTAATTTGTAACAATATTTTATCACCACAATGAGCTATTTTTACTCAAAATTATATTGTTCAACTTTATGAAAGGGATTATCATTATGAATTTTACCGAATATTTCAATTTACCCGAGCTCTTGGCGCCACCTAATATAGTAAATTATAGCTATAAACGAATCGATACAATTCTGGTTCAATATTATAAGCTGATGGTACTTTTCACCTTTACTAGAAATAGGGTGATTTAGGGACCAAATTCCAATCTAAAGGTGGTTTAGGGCAGTGGTTCCCAATTTTGTTTCGCTATGGAACCCTAAATTATCCACCTAATTCTGGCGGAACCCCAACTCATTTTTTTTTACTTATCTTTAAAGACTCTTGACACAAGCAAAGATGGCCGCGCTGCGAATTCTCTTAACACCTTTGAACCTTCCGCGGAACACCATTTGGGAACCGCTGGTTTAGGGACCTCGAAAAAAAGTAGGGACTTTTAGGTATTTCAGAGACCTGGTGGGAACCCTATATACGTTTTCGATCAGGGTAATCTAAATACGTTCTTGCCTAGAACCGGCCAAAGAGTGTGAAAGACTCCGTTATGAAGATTTGATCCATCTTGTTTCGTAGCGCATCGCGGAGATGTATATTGGCAGAATGGATGTTGGAAAGGCGGGCTGGGCTTCGCGCGTGAACGGTTGAGAATTGGAAAAGCCAATTCTATCGAACGCGCCCAGGGCTATTTTGAGGTCTCGCCGCAAATATTATACTTTTCCATAAGTATATTAGCAACTTTTACGTGTATATATTCTTTATCCAGATATTTTTTCGTGCATCGGTTTTTTATTTGTCGGGAAAAGAATGGTCGATTCGTACCTGGGCGGGTTGGTCTCAAACAAAGTTATTTATCTGCCTATAAAAAGGGAATTAGTTTTGCTATACGACGCGTGGAATAAGGCCCTAGTCGGATAGGGGCCTATAAGGGCCGTTATTTGGGATTAACGGGTGGCAGGAATCCATACCTCTACTTGGAATGCTTATCCTGCCGTATCGCGTATTGTAAGATCACTCTGACGGCTTTGGCCCCGCCTACGAGGGAAAAAATCGCCTTTGCGCGCGCTCCCTTCTTACGTTGTTGTTTGTTAAGTTAAGATAGTGACGTCAAAAAACCGTCAGCCACATCGAGACGAAAATCTGCCGCGATAAGCATTCCAAGTAGAGGTATGGATTCCTGCGGGTGGTCAAACCTCCGGAAAAATGTGAACCACAGTTGAATTGGAGAGAGAACTAAATAAAAATACCGACGTTTTGGGTCGCTCAATAAAGCTTTGGCGTATTTCTTTGATCTGTTCTAATAAATTTGACGCAGCGACGTCAACGTTCCGTAACTTCTCTTCCGCTCAAGAGCATTCTACGTACTTAGGGGCAGTATTTCGGATACGATTTTACAGTGTTGGCAAGAACCAGCCAGTCTGGTTTAAATCGAAAAAATCCATAGTTTAAACCACTTTTTTTTTTAAATATTGAGAAAGGAATTAGAAATATTGAAAATTTAAATACTATTTATTAAAAATGAAAATGCAGAATATAATATTCTGCATTTTTTATTCCAAAACGAAACTAAAACTTAACCTTCACTTTTTGTCGTCTGCTACGTCGTCTCACGAAGTAATGAGGGCTAGATATAAGCAATTGTGGATCTTAAAATTCATTTTGCGCGTGAAAATACGCCGCCGTGTTAGGGTATAAAAGCGTGTAAATAATCCTGCTATACCTCACAATGTAAAGGTACTGTCACGCGCAAAAACGTAATTTTGAAATCGGTCAACTTGAGCATTTTCGAAGTAATGAGGGCTAGATATAAGCAATTCGAGCATTTTTTATTAGTATATTTAACCGGAGTAAACCACCGGTTTCATCCATACTGGATTTTTTAATTTTCAATAAAGCCGGTTTTTTGCCAATCCGGCGTTTTTATGTCTAAATTTTCCACCTAAGACTTTGCTTTTGAATTGATGATGATTTTAATGTAATAGAACATCAACAATATGCGACTCATCTTACCAGACAACGCCCCCATTTAAAGATGAATCTCTGTTAATAGTCCAATGGGACGCGAAAGATTTTCGGAGCACTCCGGGAGCAGTCGGGCAGCTCCGAAAGTGCCATTTGTCAAAGCTGCAGGCTATCTTGACGTTAAAAAAAGCACAGACTGAGTTGAAAGAAACTTTATATACCAATAAGCGTTGTAGTTCTTTTGATATCTGGTTTACTTCAAACTTCAAAGTTCTGAAAGCTTGTTGACAGTGAGCGAATTTTGTTTTTTTTTTTATTTATTTTGGTTTTTTTATTGCTTAAAGTGGTGGTTATTTTCGACTAGCGCCATCTCTAAGTGATACAGACAACTAAAGCCAAATAAGAATATAGTTGCCTTTGCCGCTCAGTGGCCTTTCAGACGCTGGTGAAAGGGTTCCAATGCAGCTATATAAAGGGATAAATACGAGTTCCCGCCTCAGAGAGTGCCGTTTTTTCTATAATGACCAGGTATTCCTCCTTTCCCTCTCCTTGAACAGGTTTCACAAGAAATGCAAATTAAAACCATTAAATAAAGCCCTCGGCAATTAAATATACCCATGAATAAACTTAACTGTCGGCAATTAAATATACCCATGAGTAAACTTAACTGTCGGCAATTAAATATACCCATGAATAAACTTAACTGTCGGCAATTAAATATACCCATGAATAAACTTAACTGTCGGCAATTAAATATACCCATGAATAAACTTAACTGTCGGCAATTAAATATACCCATGAATAAACTTAACTGTCGGCAATTAAATATACCCATGAATAAACTTAACTGTCGGCAATTAAATATACCCATGAATAAACTTAACTGTCGGCAATTAAATATACCCATGAATAAACTTAACTGTCGGCAATTAAATATACCCATGAATAAACTTAACTGTCGGCAATTAAATATACCCATGAATAAACTTAACTGTCGGCAATTAAATATACCCATGAATAAACTTAACTGTCGGCAATTAAATATACCCATGAATAAACTTAACTGTTGGCAATTAAATATACCCATGAATAAACTTAACTGTCGGCAATTAAATATACCCATGAATAAACTTAACTGTCGGCAATTAAATATACCCATGAATAAACTTAACTGTCGGCAATACACCCACGTTTGAAATTAATTGTCGACAATACACCCATGTAGAAAATCAATTGTCGACAATACACCCATGTAGAAAAATAATTGTCGACAATACACCCGTGTAGAAAAATAATTGTCGATATTACACCCATGGATAAAATAAAAATGCCATAAATAAACCAATACATCCATGGAGAAAATTAATTGACGACATTATACCCATGGAGCAAATAAATTGTCGACGTTATACCCATGGATAAAATAAATTGCCGACAATACACCCATGGATAATATTATTTGTTGACAATACACCCATGGATAATATTATTTGTCTACAATACGCGCATGAGCAAATTAACTCCCGAAATTGTAATACTAAAAATCAATGTTAACTAAAAGAAAATTAATACATACAAGTAGCTTCATTCCGTGGGCAGTAGGTGGCGTTAGTTGTCTTCTTGTTATCTTTAATGTGAAATATTTAAATTCAATCAATTTATATCATTAGGAAACACTTGTAATGTCTAAGAAAGATTACGGTGGGTGCTGATGATTATCATAGGAACGGGCCTGGTTTACACCGGAGATTTTCGCTCGTGACGTGCTAAGCAAGAAATGGCTCCTAGTGGACATTGAGCCTTGTCTCGACTTGGAGTTAACCTACCTTCTGAACTCTTTTTAAACTATCTTAATACGTTATATTCACTATATCAGTTTTTCGAAAAACATGGCAAATTCTACAAGACCTTCAGTGTGAGAACTAATTGGCCTTGTTAGTTAAGAATATTTAATAAATTATAAGAGTTACGTATTACTTAAAACATTCTACAGATCTAATAATTTTTTTTTAAATATTTAAATTAAAAACGATTTTTAATGTCAAAGTTGAATAGTGGAGTCCATTTTGAGAAATTCTGTTTGTTTTGGTGTACTTAACTTTGGAATCGGGCTGTGTTTGTCTATTACATTAAGAGTTCCTACAGATTTGAAAGGGAGCTAATAACTCCAAATGTGTTTTAGTTACGAATTTGAAGGTCATTTGACAACGAAATTTCAGTGACTTTGATCCCGGTCTTCAAGGTCATTCAAAATGTATCTCGAGAACCATTAAAGATAAAAACTTCGTTCCAATTAGTAAAGTGTTCCCCATCACAATTTGAATTTATGTTGAAATGGCTTAAGCCCAACCTAATGGGGCCAATCGGAACCTGATAAATTTGATACCAAACACAAGAAGATCGTCAAGGGAATAATGATCAAGTGACGACGCTTAAGGGTTAATTAATCGAAAACTACTAGTTAGCATCAACATTTTCATGAAAAACTAGTTTAAGAATTAAAATATATTTATAAGTCGGAAATTTCCCGGAAAACGAGCAAAGCCTTTTTTTCCGGAAAAAATTTCCGTATTTTTCCGAAAAAAATAAAAAAAAGTTTTCATTAAATGATTAGTCTAATATTGTTTGCAAATTTAAATAAAGCGGCATTTTCGCCTCATTTTTTCGAATCTGAAAGTAAAACTAAACCTCTAGACTAGTTTGAAATGATTAACCATGTAACACTATTAATGTTTTGTAGTATTTACTGTTATTAGATATTTTATATCGAGTTAAAAAAATTTAAAACCTTGAAAAAGTAATTTATGTTTCAATTTTTTATTTTTCCGATTTGCGGATAATACACTCTTAAAATTGGAAATTCGTACCTAAAACACATTTGGAGTTATTAGCTCTGTATCATTTATTTAAATTCTACTTTAGTCACCTTTGCGTAAATGCGTTAGATCAGCGAATGACTTTGCACTAGCTTTATTAAATTTCGAGAAATTGTCTAACAATGGCTGCAGCTTTAGTTGATGGAAAACGCCATTTTCAAAAATGGCGTAGGATTACAAACAAAAACGACAGGCCTCACAAACTGACAATTGTGAGTGTGACCAACCAACATCAAATTAATAATAATTATCGGTTTTATACTTATATTTATAAAATAAAGTGATAAGATTAATTGAAATTGAAAATTAATCATTCTAGTTATTAAAGTTATAAAAATAATGAATAATATTAAAACATTATTACATTACATTACTTTTACGTTACATTTACCAAGATGGCGTCGTATTACAACCAAAAACGAAACCTTCAGGGCACCGTGGACTACCCAACCCAAAATATTTCACCCAAATTGGCTAACAATTAGAATTTCCAGTTTAAATAGCGCCACCTAGTGGTCAGCGCGAGAAGTTTATAAACAGCTAGATTTCCGTCTGCTAAAATCCAGCAGTGCTTTCATTCAAGAAAACATTTATAATTACAATAGAATTTTAACACATTTTAGAAATATATGCTAAACTGGGGTACATGACGAAAATAATAAAAAAATGTTTAACCAATACTAAAACGCGTGAGCATTGTCTAAACACAAACACTTGTGTCCTGTACCCCGCTTTACCCTAAATGTAGCACGGATTTCGCCCTAACTATACAAGGCTTAGCGCATTTCAAATTAAACCAGTATTTACGATTAGTAAAATGAGCGTTTCTAGAAAAGGAACAGCCTACCATAGTTATATCTCAATTTGTTGAGCGGGGGAAATTTAAATATTCAGTATTTTAATTTAAACGCGTCACATTAGGTCGACAGAAACTGAGAAATATGGCGTTGTCTTCAAGTTATAAAAGGTGAAAACTCCGAAGTTATTTTTATTTTTGAGAACAAACTCATGGTGTCGGCTAAAGGCCTGAGACACCAAAACCGACTCCGAAGTATAAAAGCGAAAAGAAAACCGTGGAGAATGAACACGTGACTCCTGACTTCTAAAGCGCTTTGCTAAACCTCTCTAATTACGGGAATTAAGGTGTCAGAAACGTTTAGAATTCAAACCAATAAAGTTATTTTGAAGCTGGTATAATAGTAAGTTAGCTTTGTCCTATAGTCCAATAACCACGATAAAATACTGTTAAAGAGTTGGTTGCACGAAAAATCGATAGTAATAAAAACGAATTAATGCGGGCTTGTTTTGAAGCCCAGGACGTTCTCTTTCCAAAAATTTCATTGTCGAAACAAATTTCCAAGCCTAAGTGTGTTAACTTTGAATCCGAAACTGACCTTTTTCGCTCCCCAAAATCCTGAAATTTTCGGCGAATTTTCTCCTCCGTAGCACGAGCAATTTGGGGCAAATCAAAGCTGTAGTTTTATTCCTAAAATAGAAGGAACTGAAGTGGAGGGATTCGGTTTACTTGTAGAAGTTTTCAAACCAGAGGTTTTTAATCATAATATTAGGCTTTTTATCGAAATAAAAAAAATTTTACGCGCGACGTTTTAAGAAGAATTTACAAGGAGCCTTCGGTTTCATATCGGTTTTCTACTACGTAGGCTTGTGTATGCCTATTTCAATTACTACTGCGTAGGACTTTTTCCTGGGTGTTAAATCAACCTGCTTTTAATCCCAGATGTAAAGAAATGTATTACAGACAATTAGCCAATGATACGCTTCGCATTTTCTGACGTCATGGGTGCCGAGAAGTCTGGAAATTCGTCGAAAAACTCGATTTCCACCATTTCGACTTCTTTTTATATTAATAATTAATTAGCCATAGCTAAAATTTCGTGCAACCAACACTTTAAAAATACCTTCGCAAAAAATTGCATCAAATTATTTTGTTAGTGTTGGTGAACCACTGAGAAATTTTGTTTACAGCTCAACATAGAAGATCATTTTCCGCACCTGTCAAAAGAAAATAAACTAGACGGCGGTAAAATGAGCGTTTTCCATCCGCGATCTAAATTTCTGAAACGTTTCTGGAGTTCTGAATAAAAAAGATCAAAAGGCAGGCATCCGAATAACTGGATCGTTACATAACCAATATTTTCCTTTTCCTTTCTCTAAAAGGGTTTTATCGTTTTCGGCGAATTTTCTGATACGATATGGGCGCCGCAAAGACACGTAACGGAGAATAGCCCCGAATAGACTGTAGTTTACGTACAAAATTAGATTTGTTTTTGACAGGTTTCTATTCGAACATAAACCCGCTTTTAGGGCGAGCTGGCCACGGCAAACGTTTACCTCCCATATTTGGAAATATTAAAAGCAGGGAAGCGTGAATTTCCGAACGAAACTCCTCAGTCCTCATCTTTATCATTTAAGGTCTCAAGGGGGTTCGTGAAGGGCCGACCCCATCTGCGAAAGGTCGTCTACGCGCGTAAAGTCAAACTACGTTTTTTCGCAGGCCGATCAAACAGGGCAATAGAGATTTAATGAAGCAACTCTATTCTAGCAAAAAGGATGTTTGGGAGGTGGACTAGAGGCCGTATAGAGGAGCAAATTAGGGGTCTCACCTTTAGTTTGAAAAGGTTTCCTTTCTGCGTAAATGAGGGTTGGGCAAACAGGCGCGTTATCCACTCGAAATGGCGACGCAATCGCCGAGAAAGAAAGTTGCCCTCGTTTAATGCCTACTCGTCTATCATCAAAGGCACACATGGCCCTATTTTTACGGATTTTTTCCGTCATTTTACGATTTAAAAATATGCTGGATTTGACATAGCCACGCCCTATAAATTCTCACGTTAGAGATTACGCGTATGCGATTGCGATTATACATTACACTGCCGTGCAAAGCGCAAAAGCATTAACGACCAAATTTTCGATTTACAGATTTTGGTTTTATTTCACCTTATTTTATACGTTAAATTCAATTTTGAACTAATTTTCGAATTTAAAATTTTTGTTCTTAGAGAAATGACTTGTTGCAAAACGCATTATTTTAGGTTTTTGCATTATTTTCAAACCAAAAAGCATTATTGTGTTTATTTTCTTTAAAAGTCAAATCAAGACGCCTTTTTTTCGCGTTATAAGACATAAATATTCGCACGCGCTTAGTTAAGCCTACTTCCAGAATGTGAAGTTACAGTCCTGTTTACAGTCACATAAATTATTTACTTGATTTAATCCATGAAATGGAGCCACTTCCAACTTTTTCAAATTCTTCGTAAGTTTTTTCAGAAACATTTAAATAGGAAATATTGGTGTGCAAACCTTAGGTAAAAAGAATTTTTTAATGATATTTCTGAAAAATCGTTTGGCCTGTAAATTGTTTATTACCAGAATATAATTTGAGTTGAAAAATCTAAGTCTACTATATAAACTTGAAAGAAGTAAGTTGGGGTATCTTAAGGCAAAGAAAGTTTGAATTTCGCGGGTTTTCTCCATATTTTGGTTTTGGTCGTTAATGCTTGTGCGCGTTGTACGGCAGTCCCACGATATGGTGTCTAAGGCTCTAGCCGACACCATATCGTGGGACTCTCAAAAACAAATTACAACCTCTCTGCAGTGCCACCATGGACATTCTATTTCCGGGACGGGTAAATCCATAGAAATATAAATGAGACTAGAACCACTGCGCTATGCGGTAATCTCAAGGAAAACGGGCAAGCTAGAAGGCTGCCATGAGAGTGGAATCCACTAATCCACGCAGGAGTGCGACATCTATTAAAAAAAATTGAAACTTATTTGTTTTTAAATAGATGGCGTGCTCCCACAAAGTATACTGGAATTTCCACTCTCATGGCAGCCTTCTAACTCGTACATCTCACCACAATCTCATTTCGATTTCTATGGGTAAATCTCTTTAGTCACAAGTGTTAATTAGCGACCGAAACGAGTCTAGGTGGCGTAACGGCGCTAGCTTCTCCGAGGTAGCGCCTATGATCTAGCGTCTGCTACAGACAAATTAAGGTCATAAGAACTTTTTTCTTAAATACACTTATCAAATTATAAGAAAACGACGAAAAAATTAATTTAAAATTCCAGCATCATTATTTTTAAAGTCAAATTTACGAATAACGATAAGGAAAAACTAATAGCGTCGACTTTGGCCACTACCTATCTAGGTTTCAATGAAGTACCAGGGGGCATAGCGATAGTTTTCGGTCGCGAATTCCTTTCTCTTTATTTGTCCAAAAATCTGGCAGTGCTGTAACATCTTTCACGAGCAGCGGCCAGGGTTGGATAGGCACTAGTCACGGCATTCAACTACTCAAATCAATGCTCTGACTTCAATAATTAATTGAAATCTGGGGGCTCACTAGTCAAAATTGACTAGTGACAAATTTACCTAAATATTCCTAAATAATGGCGAATATGGCGTATCATAAATTCATCATTCATCAATCCCGTTTTATTTAAAAAAAAATTGTGATGTAAATTGAATGATAATAAATTCCTATTTTAATTCTGACGGGTAAAGCAAAATGTTGGTTGACATTTTTGTTTTTATACCCACTAGTCAGTGACTACTAAAATAAATTAAGATAGGATGCTCACTAGTCGGGCTGACTACTAAAATAAATATCCTTATGTCCAACCCTGGCAGCAGCTGCAACCGATATAAACACACAATAGTCTTAGTCGATAGCTACGCCGCAAAATTTTCGTTTTGAAAACGAAAACATTTGAGAGAGTTGGCCGTTTTCGGTCTACCGAATATATTTTACTAAACTTATCGGCGGCGTTTTTGACCGTTATTTTGAATTATCGACTAAGACTATGGCAGAGCCGGCCGAGGGTTAAAAAGGAGCGCTAGCAGTCTTTGTTAAATTAACTAAGTTTTCGTTTGATTTTCCCTAACTAGAGAGAAGTTTGTAAAGCTGACTATTTCTTATTTTTCCAATTTCTAAACACTCTTTCGAATAGGTGACTTCACGGTTTGGTTGGCTCAGAAAACAAAGACATTTAAGGCGCCATTTATTCGACGAAGTCTCTCCTCCTGGTGCCACATTCTTAGGTACATGAATTTATTCTGGCTAAATCCCGCCTTCTTCTGCTTTTAATTTTTCGTGACACTCTTTCTTAAGGATGCTTTTGTAACGAGGCGTGACCTGCCAAAAGTCGGCCCGCTTCGGTCGTTGATGTATCGTCCTATCACGGCCAACTTTGATGAAGAACCGTCATCAAAATTGACCGTGATCTTATTTATAGTTGGTTACCATAGAAACTATAGAGCTAATTTATTCGGAGTTCCGGCAGGAAATGGGAAAACGCTATTGACTGCGCGCGAGGCAGTTTTTTCGAATCTAGGGTACGAGATTATGAATAAAAAGCAGACGAACTTTCGCTACGAAAGGCCAATGCTTTGCCACATATTCTTAAGTACCGTAAAGGTAGTATGACAGCGTTGCCAGATCATGGAAATCAGATTATCGTGCCCAGAGCGAGAGCCAAAAAATTATCGATTTCAGAAAACAAGCTATAGAACGGGGGTAAATTTTAATTTTGTATGAAATACTGCCTTAATCTTGTGAAATGAATTTTTTTAACAACAATTAAATGTGGCCGTTTTAACTGGTTTTCAGCCGAATTAAAAAATATATGGTACATTATCGTACGCGTAAGCTGAATTATCGTTAAACTCGTACTTTATAATGAAAATATCGTACAGAAGTCCCAAAAATTAGCTCGAAATAATCGACGTGTCCGCCTTAAGCGTGGAAGATCATCGTCCGTTTAATTAAAATTTATAGGGATGTGCGAGTAGTGTGGTTTCAGGCAAACGAGTCTGGTATCGAGTGCGAAATTGTTTTTCGTCGGGTATTCGAGTCGAATAATATTGCAGTCGAGTCGAGTAATCGAGTACTTGATTAAGGGGAAATTTTCTCTTATTCGAGTCAAGTAATTCAGAAAAAACATCGAGTAATATTTTTAAGGAGTCGTGTTATCGAGTACTTGATTAAGAGCTAGTTTTTTCGAATAATTAGGAAATAAAATTTAAAATGAGTATAAACTAACTTTCAAAGTTTCAATGCTGAAAAATATTCCTTTAATTTAAATGAACGACAGTTTCCATAACTTTAGTAACCTTTTAGTGACTAGTGGGATATAAAAGACTAGTATACTAGACTACTAGCCTAAAAATAGCAATTATTAGTATAATAAAAATACAATATACATTTTTATAAATTATTAATATACCGTCTGTCCGTAGGCTTATATTGCTAGTTAGGAAGTGTTGCGATTACGTAAACATAAAAAAAGAAAACTCTAAAAAGGTTTAATTTAAAAGAAATAAGCGTTAGTTAAAATTAATGTTTATTATCTTGATAAGATAAGGTCGAACTTAATACTTTTTAATAATCTGTATATAAACCCAGTTTCAATTGTAGTATTCAATCATATTTTTCCATACAAATGTTGTATCTTCAACGCCACTCAATGAAAGAGTTAAGAAAATAAATTTTGTTTAAAAGTAATTGCCTGTCTAGTCATTTACAACAGCTATGTCACCAGTCCACTTATGATCCAGCGAAAAACGTGACCGGAAGTTCAGACTCCTGAGTTCTAACCCCGGCCGACATCCGAACTCGTGAAGTGACACTCCAAACCAAAACCAAAACTTAATAATATTGTTTGAAGAAAAACGCGCAGGTGCACTATGTATTGAAAACTGTGATTCATTCCCAAGGTCATTCAAAGCATTGGTTGTAGGTACTGTTTATTATTGCCACCCCAAAAAGTTGCAAAAACTCCACTTTGAACTTAGAGCAGCTTATTCGAGTAATTGAGTACCAGATTACAAGCACGTAGATATTTGAAAGTCGAAGGGGGGGAACGTACTATAACACAACCAGATTAAATCGCGAGCGCGAAATTTTTCGTTAGCAATAACGCATATTTAAAGTACTGGCTAGTAGTGTTCGTACGGGGACAAAATAAAGTCGGGGTCGGGGTCGGGGTCGGGGTGGGTCTAACCCCGCGAAAAACAAGTCGGGGTCGGGGTCGGGGATGGAAAATTCTTTGAGTTTATTATGAATAGAAAAATTATAAAAATAACCCAATTTTACTGAGCCTAGAGGTCTATAGCTTAGGCAATTGTTTAAGTAAGTTGTTTCATAACTTCACACAAGTTATTTACAAACGTTGTAACTCCTTAGCTGAGACTGAGAGAGCCCGAAACAACGGAAATTATGAAAGTGAAACTAAAATTTAAAAAAGCTACTCAAGTCGGAGTTAAGCGTCGAGCGAGAACTACTTCAGCGGCATCAGCCGAAGGTCATTCGGATCATTCTATTGTCGCCCACGAAAAAAGGGAGAGAAGGAACCTATATATTTTATATATTTTTAGGATTTTAGCGGGGTGCGTTGGCGCGAAAATTTAAAATTACACTACAAAAACATAACCCCGAAAAATGGAAAACCCCGGCTTAGTTTGCGACAGTCGGGGTCGGGGTCGGGGACGGGGACAAAAGTCGGGGATCCCCGACTTTCGGGGTCGGGGTCGGGGTCCCCGTACGAACACTACTGGCTAGACTCGGGACGAGTGACAATGACATTTCCGCACGTGTATCAAACGAAGTGTTTTAATACATTTAATGTTGCGCTCCTTTCGTAAGAAAGGAATCGAGTCCTAAGGGGGGGGGTTTAAACCCCCTAAACCCCCCCTTATATACGTGCTTGCCAGACTATGTAATTTTTTTGTACTTGATAGTCGACGAGTATTTCCAATAACTTATTCGAGGTTGAGTTCAAGTACTTGACCTCAAAAGATGCTGAGTAATCGATGATGTTCGAGTAGTCCGAGGAGTAGTCGCAGAGCCCTAGTCATTTACCACATATTTTCTTCGCAGTGAATAGAGGTCGGGGATGGTTAACTTTTATTCAATAGGTAAAGCTCTCAAAATTATTCGTAAAACGTTTTGATCAAGTAATTTATATTTCTGTATTATCCGATTAATTTTTTGATCAATTTGTAAAATTAATCGGAAAAACGACGTTTTTTTCGATAAAAGCTCAAATTTTACGAATAATACATGTTTTTTAATCATTTTCCGAAATATTAACCGGTAAATTTCTTTGTTTACATTTTTTCCCCGAAAAAAATCAATTTAAACATGGATAATGATTAACCGTCCCGGCCTCTAGCAGTGAAGCCGGACTTTACTTCGGGGAACGTAAGGCCCTCTGCTCGTTTGTTTACGATTTGAGGCGAAGGCTTAGCAAAATATGACTCGAAGTTCTATTTGGTGACTTTTGGTCTGAGTTTGGCATATTTATTTTATTCTCGAAGGAATAATTTGTAAGTTTTGTAACTATTTTAAATTTGTTTAGGTTTTTTTGACCCCTTTAAATTTTGTACCTTTTTGCGTAATTTATCATTCTTTGAATTGCAGTCCATAAGTGATTTTTATTCACTTAATTTAGGTTTGACGAATCCCCACAAATACTACTAAATTTCCGCGTTATGGATTATCTAATGATTAGAATTAGGTGGATAATTTAGGGTTCCATAGCAAAACAAAATTGGGAACCGCTTCTGATCATTCTTTTAATTTGTCAGTAGCAAAGCGAAGAAAGGTGGTAAGCGAGGGGCGGGTCACTTCCATTTTGGGTGTGTCTTAATCACAGCAAAATGATTAAATCAGGGTAATCTAGATTAGAAAATCTAATCACGATTTAATCGAGATTTAATCATTTTAAGAATGATCTTATCGTTTCAATCCGCATTTAATCAGATTTAAATGAGATTTAATCATTTTAATCATGATCTTATCGTTTCAATCCGCATTTAATCAGATTTAAACGAGATTTAATCATTTTAATCATGATCTTATCGTTTCAATCCGCATTTAATCAGATTTTAACGTTCTAATCATTATTAAACGTGATTTAATCAACACAAACGTGATTAAATTAATTTAATCAAAATAATCATGATTAAATCGGATTTAATCTTTCGACGAGCGTCGTTAATCAAGGAAGTGACCTGCCCCTCGGTGGTAAGTAAGGAAAACAATGAATGGACAAGACTACAAGTAGTGATCCTAATTGAATCTCAGGTAGCACCTCAGATAGCAATTGCTTTATTTGATCTGAGTAAATAATATCGATATATCAGATTATTTGTATTTACATTTGGATATTATCAAATCAGATTGTTTTTACCCGAAATTAATCTGAATTCATTGGACAGAACGATTGTGAGTAAATTTCCGATGCCTCACATATCCCAAGATTTCAATTACTTTAGAAATTTTAATTTGATTATTTTTCACAAAACTATATACTTTAACAAAAGTATAAGACAGATAACTGAATCTGGGATAATGAATCAAATTCAATTGTAGATCAGATTGAGGATGAGGGGAACATAACAGTTCAACCTGATCTGACTAACTGATTATCTTCAGATATCTGAGTATAAGGACCTGAACCCTTATTCAATGGGAAAACGATTTTCAGTTTGATCTGTCTTTCAGTAATCACACTTTAATGACGAACATAATAGACTTTAATAAAATATGAATTATACTCCGGACTTACAAGGAGACATCCCGAAGTGTAACCCACCGATTTGGTTCAAACTCGGGGGATTGGTAGACCTTCGTGTATCATGAAATATCCTAAATTTAATTTATTCAATGGGCAACCGTTTTGCCATGGCAACGAAAAATGTTTTTGACAACGCAAAATATTAAATTTTCCCATTGAATATAATTTTTATCTATTTTTCTATTTTTGGCATTTTCGAATTTTTGAAATTTGTTAAAATTTTTCACAGGGGGGGGGGGCTAGGAATCGGTCAGAATCCCATGTTATTTTCAATGGGAAAATTTAAAGTTTTTGTTGTCAAAAACATTTTTCGTTGCCATGGCAAAACGGTTGCCCATTGAATAAATTCCCTTTAGTATTTTTTATGATACATGAAGGTCTACCAATCCCCCGAGTTTGAACAAAATCGGTGGGTTACACCTCGGGATGTCTCCTTGTTAGGTGGTTTGCAGTTTTGGTTTTACTTTTTACAATGCTGAATGCGCGGCTGAGAGTTATTTCCTAGATAATTACAAATACAAAACGCTGCAACAGTAACGCCATCTATACAAGTCAATAACACAGTACTTCTTGGTTTGAGGAGCAACTGTGTTAAAACGTCTGTTAAGAAACTCATTATAAAATTTTCGATGACTGGTATCTGAAATGCCTTTATATAATATCTATTTTTAAACAATATAATTGTCTTTTTCTAAAAATTCACTGCCTTTTTCTATTGAAACTTTAACTGAATATAGTTTTTCTTTCTATCATAAAAGCGCATCTTTTAATAGTTGATTTCTATGCAAATAAAATGAAAATATTATTTTATATTTTGTGCCTATTTGCATACGAAAATGTTTCGACAAGCAGTATACGAATTGTGGAGAAAATATTGCTTCAAGCAACACACCTTTCTTATATTTCTATTTTTACGCAAACTATTTGGTCAAATAAATAAGAAATAACCTCCCCACAAACTATAGTTTTGTTCTTATTTGGACGAAGGAGAAAGCTAAAAAGATTCATAGAGAAAATAATTTCCTGATAACCACTATATTCTTATGATAATATTTATTCTTGTTACCACTATAAGCAGTATTTGAACAGATAATATTGTGATAGAGTGTTTAATATATTTTATTTATACCCTTTGATCTCAGCCAAAGATTAATGTGAAACACAAAACCAAATATTTCCCTGTCTACCCATAAAATCATGTTACAGAGTTACATCAAAACTACCCAACAAAGAAAGGTATATGAATTGATGAAATGTTAAACTTTGAACCTTTTTGCAGAAATCTAGCTGGATGAAACAAAAAATATTTCAAGTAATAATAACCCAAGTCATCTAGCGACTTTTAATGCCTTTAAACAGGTGGCCTGGTTAAACTGCTTAGGAGGGTGGTGGCAAGCCCTTCATGCCACGCGAGCCAACAGCTCCCTAAACTTACTACTACCGTTAAACAACACTAGTTTCTATGCAGTGCCCCCCCCCCCGAAACGTATGGTCGTATGTACAAATATTTTTATTTTTGTACTTTTTTTCAATGGTGTGCCCCCCCCCCCCGAAACAAAATCCTGGCTACACCACTGTTTCTATGGAAAGGGCAAATCGCAAAACTCGGGTGAAAAACCCCTTTAACCAGTACGGAGAAAACTCGCAAACTCAACGCGGAAGGAGTGGTTCCGAGTTTACACACAGTGCCACAACCTGGTATAGAACCCGGCTCCTCTGGATGCGAGCAGTGGCGGCGCTAGGGGGTAGGCCAGGTAGGCCACTGCCTACCTTAAAATTTTGAGGGGCCCCAAAATCATTCTATAAGGGGCCCTAAATTGATCTAGAAAGGGTCTCAAAATTGTCCCAAGAGATAAAATTATTTATAAAAAACAATGAAACAATTGTCGATAATGTATTGAGAAATTTTTGTGGTATCTCCTAGTAAATAAAACCAGTTCTGTTATATTTGGACTCGTTTTACTGTTGTTAGAACTTTTTTGTTCGTCATGTACATCACTATTTTATTTTATTGAAGCATTTCGTTGAGAAAGGGGGAGTCCCGGGTCGAGGGCCCATTTATTTGGTTTGATTACCCTCGCGAAAATTCCTGGAGCCGCCACTGGCCAATCACTCCGCCATCTCGTGTAGTAGAAGTAGACCTAGCAGAGAAGCTTCCTGCAAACGGCGCGAATTTGCCTGCGTGTAAAGGTTGGTTTTCACTGGCCCCAAAAAAATGTAGAAAAATCAATAAACGTCGCCAGGTTTTTATCCATTATCGATACGGCGGTAAACCCGTATACAAGCGTGGGGGGGGGGCAAACATCCGATAATATAAAAAGGCGTAAGCAAAGCCGAGAATGCAGTGCATTTCTGGGTAGTTCGGGGGGGGGGGGGCAAAATCATCGTCGTCCTTTATTACGAGGAATTACGTCGTCGGGGCGCACTTGGTTTGGCGGATTCTTAATAGGATTTGGCCGGCCCCGAATAAACGATCGGGAAGCCCAGTCTCTATCACTCTTTCCCGTACTTGTCTTCCGCCGTAGACAACACCAACGTGCAAAATGTATACGCACTTATACGTAGAAGCCGCGTTCACACTTACCCGCGCAACGTTCGGGCAATTGGTGGTTTCTTTTCGTTTCTTCCAGGATTTCGGAGTAGTTTACGAAGAGTAAGGCTATGACCAGTGGCGTAACTAGGAACTCCGAGCCCCCCCCCGCGAAAAACGACTCGGGGCCCTTTTAAATAGCACCGATTTTAATCATAAACGTTTGGGGGCCCCCTAGTTCTGAGGGCCGCGCCCCTGGGTCTGCAGGGGCGCTGTTTACGCCACTGGCTATGACGTCATTTTACTCCGATTCTGTGGTGGCAAATAGTTTGAGTCGTAGTCAAAAAGTTTTTAAAAAATGGCTTACTGTGGTCTTTTTAGTGGATAAATTCTGGGTAGCAGACGACAAAATCCGATTTACTCCTTTACACCTCCTTTTCAGAAGGAGTAAAAAGAGTAGCCCTAACACTCCGGAACAAGCGAATAGTTTATGGGCCGGAGTAATTCTCATCCCCGGAACAGGCGAATAAAACGTTTTAGGGTAAAAGAGTACACTTTTAGCCTGAGAACAGGTGGAAGAAACCACCAATAGACTAAGAAAGGTGTAACACTATCTTAGTCTATGGTTCGGATAACGTCGTGTTAACTAGCGCTTCCCACCAATAGGCGCTTCCATAAATTCTGCTCTCTTTCTCATTCCTCCCCTACGCGCATGCGCTACTCACTGAATAAAATAGGCAATTGTTTATGCTAGTTTTATTTGAAAGGAGACGGGTGTGAAATTGAACGAGCTCTTCTTTATTGAAATATTAAGCAGCGCGCGCTTTAAAATATAACGAGTTTTATGTCCTGGCTCTCTGTATTACTACTTCTAGGCAAATCGCTGAACAGGTTTTATTTAAGAGTCTATTCTCAGTTAACAGTTGCGTTATCTGAATCTAGGAATAATTAAGATAAATCAGATTATCCGCATTTACGCTCTGATATTATCAAATCAGTTGATATGGGTCAAAATTCCAACCGGGTAGTTTCAATTCCGAAATTAATCTGAATTAATTTTAAACCCACCAGATTTCAAATGCTTCACTGTTATTGATTTTATATAAACCCCAATTAAATTAGTTTTTTGAAATTTTATTTTCTGTTTATTTTATTTTAATTTACTTTCCACAATATTATGTATAGATAAGAAACATACGCCTGCAATTGGAGATTAGATTGCTTGGTGCGGGGAATATGTAAAAGCTACGCCTAGGGCCACGTGCTTTCGAGGTTCGTCAAAAATTGAAAACCAAAAACATTTAAAAAAATATGAACTTTGAGGGCCCTACAACAAAATGGGGCCTAGGGCCACGACGTCTCTAGGTTCATCAAAAATGAAATAGCAAACACATTTTAAAAATAAAAACATTAACTTTGAATGTCTTCTAACAAAATTGCTCCTAGCTATAGGAGCAACAAACACAGCACCCCACGCAAGGAGAACGCAACCCGTCAAAAGTCGTGCATTTTCTTGTGTACAGTTTTCATTGGTTAGACGTTTAGTGCCTGCTGCCGTTGGAAGGGGAAATTTCGGAAATTGTCTTCCCCCTTTCAGTAAAACGTTCAGCGTAAAGGCTCGTCCAATGACATTTGTACACAACACTGCGTTAGCGTGTTTAAAGGCTAGCTGCGTTCTCCTTGTGTTTGTTACTCCTAGCTCCTAGGACCCTCAAAGTAGCAGTGTTGCCAGTGTATGGGATAAATCCCACGTGTTTTTTTACACTATTTTAGTCTTTGTGGGATAAAGGGATTTTTAAGCGAAAATCATTGATTTTGTGGGATTTTTTACCTTAAATTTTTTTTAAAACCACTATTTCCGAAAACATTATTGAATTAAAAATTTTGTATTTTCTAATTGTTTTTTTTTTAGTATAATTTTTCCCCGCGCTAGTCTTTGAAATTAGAACATATTGGGCATGTTTTCCGCTGAGTATTGGTAGCGGGCGTGGCCAAAAACGTTTTGGGGGTTTGGCCGAAAATTTTGTAAGTGGGCTTTGGGATTTTCACTCCTTAAACATTGGCAAGTTGGCAACACTGCAAAGTAGCATGATCGGCGTCTGAACGCGCAGGAAATGGATCGTGTGAACGAAGCCTTTCTCAAACGCTAAATTGAAACGAGGCAAACGGTTCGCGAGGGTTCGTGTGAACGCGACTTTCTCTCGAGAGGGAGAGCGATTTGGCGGGAAAGCTCTCGTGGCTGGAGGGCCCAGGCCTGCCCTCTTGGAAAACGGAACGTCCGGGAATAGAGAATGAGCAGAAAGTAATTTATCTTTCGCGCGCTCTGGCTCTCTTCTTCGGGGGAATAAATGTACTTGCAGCTGCGGAGAGAACATATCGAAGTAGTTGCGCGTGTGAGAGTGTGTCAAAGGATCGAGGACTCGGGTTTATCTCACTGCTGTAACGCGACAGATTCCCGATGACCGAATGGCGTTTTGCTGAAGATAAGGTCTCTCTCTCTCTCATTCGCGGCACGATCGTCCCTCTAAGTATGACAAATTGACGTATAATAACGTAAGATTTACTTGACCTTGCAAAACTTTCAAGGTCGAATATTGCTCTATTTTTAAATGCTCGATGCCGTACCGGATTTACTGAAGGTGGGGCCCTAGGCAGATTTTGGTGGGGGCCTATGTAAGGAAAGCCTAAAAACGGTGAACTCGCGTGTTCCGAAGCTGAGTTTATGTCACCGTGTGGTGTAGTCCTAAAACAAAAAGAACCGGGGGGGGGGGCTACCTGGGTACGGCCAACTTCTATTTCGCGCGTAATCGAAGTTGGCTGTACCAGCCGCTATAAATGTACGTCCGACTTCGATATTTAGCGTGATCGAAGGTGGCCGTACCTAGGTAACTATTGGAAATTGTTATGGTATTTTCCTGTGCGCAAAATTTACAATAAATTCACACACCCCTTTATTCGAGAAACATTATTTACGAAATAGAAGCAAGGCGTGCCCTGGCAAGTTAAAAAAAAAGAGGCAGGGCGCGCCCTGGCAAAATGGAAAAACAAAGGCGGGGTGGCGCCCTGCCTTTCGAAAAAGCACCGGGGCGACGCCCTGGCCCGACTACACCACTGATGTCCCTAGAATAAGGATTTTTCAAACAATAAAGCAACAAGCCTGATAGGTTTTTCTCTTAAGCCGAATCTATGAAAAATCCATTGATTTCATCAGTGGTGGAGGCCTTCTGTTTGTGGGGCCTCGATGTTCAATGCCAAAGAAGATTTGGTTCAGGGGTTGCAAATACCGTGGAACCAGAGGGTTCCTTATAGATAACGTGTTAACACTATCTTGGGTATACATATAATTTTTTCTGATAATTTGACGGGAGTATCAACATGGGGGTTCGAAATTGACAAAAAACCGCCTGACCGTTGAGATTACAAATATTTTCGTTGTTATAGAACAGGGTTCCGTCATCAATAGATTTTGGGAACCACTAAAAATTCTACTTACTAGTTGATCAGAAAGCAATTAATATGTTAATTTTATTACTTTTTGAACTATTGATCTCCTGTAGAGTTAATACGTTTACACATCGAATATTTACACCAAATTGATCTGTTCTTGGTTGGTCTGTTGATCCGTTCTGAACCGATCCTTTATAGTTCATCTTGCCAGTTTTAGTTACTGATTTATACGTTTAATCAAGAGCGTATATATGTATAAGAACGTTGAATGAATAAATTGGCGCCTGGTGCCATGATGCAATCGGTTACAGAATCTCCGCCCAAAAAATCTAAAAGTTAAAACCGTTTCTAGTTCAAGCGCGCTGCACGCGGATTTAGGCCGGAGTTATTCTGAAACCGATTGCATCATGGCCCCAGCGATGCCTTTTGTTCAACGTTCTTATACATATATACGTTCATGGTTTAATATATATTTTTTGGTGTTTTATCTGTGAAGCCTACCTGACAAGCAATTAAGCGTTTATTTATTTATTTAACAATTTGTTTGGCAGATTTTTCTTATCAAAGGAACCAAGAACAAAAGTAACGAGTTTATAAAGGCGACTATACTACAACTTTCACTAAATCACCAATTTTACAAATATATTTGAATTTAATATTCGGGTTATTGACATTTAACGCGTGTAATATATTATTAATTTAGCTATATTTACTGTAGAGATACAATGATTTATCGGCCTATTTTTCTAATATCGGAATCGGCCAATATCGGCATAAGCGAAGCCGATATTGACCGATACCGGTATTAGAAATAAGAAAATTATCGATTAACTAACTAATGATAATATTTTATTTGATTGGCCGTGCCACGTACGCCAGACTTCAGAAGCTAGATCAAATCTTTTTTTAGACAGGGCGTTACGAGTGTAAACAAATAAAAAACAACGATATTCGTATTTCGATAGAAAATATGTATCAAGTAAAAAAAAATATATATTTTCCGATATGCTCTTGCAAACTTTTTTTGGTGAAAAATTAGAATAAAAAGGTATGACCGTGTACTGAACCGTCTTTTACAATGATTTTAATCATATACACTACTGATATGATAGATAACTTTGTTAATATCGTTCGATATTACGGCTGATATCAACTGTAACCATATCGGTGCAACCATAATTTATTATTATAATTATACAATTATACCATGTCCAATACCGTCGTCATTGTTAAGCCAATATAAGTATAAATAGTCTTTAATTTCAAGGTTAAAACTAAGATGGGATTGAGAAACTATTCGGTTATCTCTCAGGAAAAAACACTTCTTCTATTGTATCTTTTGTCGTATTACATAAGGGATACTTTTTTTAAAGGTTGAACACGTGAAAAGCAACTTTGGGTGTCATTACGTTCCTTGTAAGTAAGCGGTACAAAATATTCGATTCATTGCACGTATAGTGGCTTTGCCCACACAATCCGTGCTTTGCCATACACATTTGTTATTTATTTTTGCATCAGTTCTTTAAAATATAAAATACCTAAATCTGATTATTTTCACTCTCTTTTTTAACACCTTCACCGAATTATTTTTATTATATATTTTTTTACCTGACCAACCTTCTTTTCACGAATAAATCTCATTCGTTAGGAAAGCTTTGGAAACATTTTTAACAAATTTTTAACAGTCCCGGCTTAGGGCTCTCACCGTTGGAACCGACGTTTGAAATTCCGAGTTCACAAAAGAGTTCTAAAAATTTAATGTAATATTTTGAAATCAAACTATTTGGGGTTAAATTAAAAATGATCTAAAAACGGGTTATTACGTATATTTAAAATTGAAAAGTGCTGGAAACAATTTGGTGTTTAATGTAATATTTTGAGATAAAACCATTTGAGGTTAAGTTTAAAATGATCTATAAACGGGTTATTACGTATATTTAAATTGAAAAGTGCTGGAAACAATTGGTTTTTTTAATGTAATATTTTGAAATCAAACAATTTGATGTTAAATTTAAAATGATCTGAAAACCGTTTATTATGTAAAGTTAAAATTTAAAAGTTCTGGAAACAATGTAAAAATCTATTTCTTATAAGAAATGAACACAATCAAAATAAAATCATGGAATAAAATCAAAATTAACATGAATATTATTTAAAGATAACACGGGAAATCTCCTATTATACAGATTACTTTTGGTAACAAAAAATTAAATAAACATAAATTAAAATTTCGAAAGGAATAGAATCGAAGGATGTATAAAATCGGCCATTGCGAGGCATCTGAAATCTGCTCACCTTCCGTCTGTGATCTGATCATATTAGATACTGATCTGAGCTTTCGTAATTATTTCCTCGCTTCAGATAACTGTTATCTAAGAATCGGTCAAAAAGGTCACAAAAGGCAAAGTCTTAAGTCATGATGCAGGTGGGAATCGTATCTTATAGATAAAAATTGTATCTGTGCATGCGCCCATCCCCCTTTCATACCCCCTCTACCTCAAAACCTGAGGCGCGTCCAAATTCTAAGAAGGAATAATTCTTCTCTTGAGAAGAGTTCTTTCTGAGAATTTTCTCCCGGGAGAACTCGGAAAAAAGTGTCAAATGTAAAAAGATTCTTCTAAAGATGGTACGTGGCTTACGAGAATGCCACGAACGTTGTAAACTAAGCCTTTGACAAAAAAAAATATTTTTACACTATTTCATTTAGAAGAAAACATTTTATTTATAATTTAAAAAGAAATATTTCATCGGAATTTAACTTAACTTTCGTTTTTCTCTGAAATAGGTGATTATGAAAAATATCGGTGGTCACGTGATTTGGTTAAGTACTACCAAGTTGAAAGTATCAAAATTGGCCCTTTTTGTAAATTCGTCTATCTAGTTGGGCAAGGGTTAACGAGATTTCTATAATTTCATTGTTCAATCGAAAGGATTTTTCGTTTTTCGTTTTGAGATAAGTTTGCAAAGTCGTCAAATTAAGGCAATTGATTTATTAAATGTAATATTTTTAAATTTTATCCACTACAACATTAGGTTAATATTTACTAGGGCTAAGCATCCTATAATACAAGATGTTCATAATTAGAAATAGAAATAATGCAAACATGTATGTAAATATAACCTTGTGTCTTCTATTAAAATTGGGCTTGTTTCTTTATCAATACTTGGTCTAGAACTATTAGAAATAAAAAAATATATAATAAATTTGTTAACTTTATGTATTTTTAATAATTTTAGAAAAATACTAACTTTTCAAACAATCAATCCATGGTTGGTGCTTTTTACTAAACGCGGACGACCGCGGACCTCGGTAGGTGCAGACGAATTTAAGCAGCCGACGCTTTGTCAAAAAATAACCAACTCCCGTGAGCCTCTGCGCGCAATTCTTTTTCATAATCACCTATTCATTTCGTTCACAAAAATATCATAATCTTTAATTTCTTCCGCATCAAGTAAACTGATTAGAATATTAGCTGCCATTTTCATTTATAATTTCCGCCCCTTTTTGACCAAGTGAGAATGGCATTCTCACTCTTCTCAAGAGAAATCGTGATAAGATATTACGTCACTTCCTGTGAGAAGGACCGTCAAAATTTTGAGAAGTAAGAATTCTCAATCACAAGGAAAGAATTCTTAGAATTTTGAGGTTTAGTGAATTTGATGTAGACGTTCGTATTGATGCATTTTCGTGAGGTGTTAAAACTGTTTATTTCTTCTTTTATCGGGCCATACCCCAAATATTGGCGAAAGACGCTTAAGAGACGACCGGCCAGCAAACTCGCCAGTTCTTCGTTTTCTTCCTGAATCTTCCCCCGACTGGAGAGACTCCGTAGCTACCTTCTGGCTGGCTAATTACCTGGAATCGAGATTCCAATGTACGAAAGCGGTCTTAACCCCTTTCCGCCTTACACCTAACTATCCGTTGACTCACCAACGGCTCTTCCTATTCCTTTCCGTAAACCCGATCCAGATGGCGCTGAAACTATATCGAGGGGAAGAACCCCCCTCCACCCCTCACCTTCTCCTACGCCCAAGTCCAGGGACGTGGTTCTTGCCCAATTTGGGTTTGACTCGGTCTCGCCGTTTTCAATAAAGGCCTCTTCTTTACGCTAGGCCAAGCGCGATTTCGCCTCCAAATATTACAAAGCTCTTTGCCAATATATTACGAGTACTTTTTGTCTAAGTTGCCTAAAATACATTGTTGTTGGTTTTTAAATAAAATACTAAATACACTTTAAGAAAGTATTTAAAATTCAATATACTGAATACATCTTGGGAAAAGTATTTCAAATGCAATATTCTGAATACATCTTGGGAAAAGTATTTCAAATGCAATATTCTGAATACATCTTGGGAAAAGTATTTCAAATGCAATATTCTGAATACATCTTGGAAAAGTATTTAAAGTACAATATTCTGAATACATCTTGGGAAAAGTATTTAAAGTACAATATTCTGAATACATCTTGGAAAAGTATTTAAAATGCAATATTCTGATACATCTTGGGAAAAGTATTTCAAATGCAATATTCTGAATACATCTTGGGAAAAGTATTTAAAATACAATATTCTGAATACACCTTGGGAAAAGTATTTAAAATACAATATTCTGAATACATCTTGGGAAAAGTATTTAAACTACAATATACTGAATACATCTTGGGAAAAGTATTTTTAATGCAATATTCTGAATACATCTCGGGAAAAGTATTTTTAATACAATATTCTTAATACATCGTGGGAAAAGTATTTCAAATACAATATTCTGAATACATCTTGGGGAAAGTATTTAAAATACAATATTCTGACAATATTCTGAATACATCTTGGGAAAAGTATTTAAAATACAATATTCTGAATACATCTTTGGAATAGTATTTAAAATACAATATTCTGAATATATCTTGGGAAAAGTATTTAAAATACAATATTCTGAATAGATCTTTGGAATAGTATTTAAAATACAATATTCTGACAATATTCTGAATATATCTTGGGAAAAGTATTTAAAATACAATATACTGAATACATCTTGGGAAAAGTATTTTTAATGCAATATTCTGAATACATCTCGGGAAAAGTATTTTTAATACAATATTCTTAATACATCGTGGGAAAAGTATTTCAAATACAATATTCTGAATACATCTTGGGGAAAGTATTTAAAATACAATGTTCTGACAATATTCTGAATACATCTTGGGAAAAGTATTTAAAATACAATATTCTGAATACATCTTTGGAATAGTATTTAAAATACAATATTCTGACAATATTCTGAATATATCTTGGGAAAAGTATTTAAAATTCAATATTCTGAATACATCTTTGGAATAGTATTTAAAATACAATATTCTGACAATATTCTGAATATATCTTGGGAAAAGTATTTAAAATACAATATTCTGAATACATCTTTGGAATAGTATTTAAAATACAATATTCTGACAATATTCTGAATATATCTTGGGAAAAGTATTTAAAATACAATATTCTGAATACATCTTTGGAATAGTATTTAAAATACAATATTCTGACAATATTCTGACAATATTCTGAATATATCTTGGGAAAAGTATTTAAAATACAATATTCTGAATACATCTTGGGAAAAGTATTTAAAATGCAATATTCTGAATAAATCTTGGGAAAAGTATTTAAAATTTAATATTCTGAATACAATATTGAATAAAACTAACATTGAAACCGTTAGCAACTGTTAAAAGCCGTATTGATTTGGAGGAATCGTTTTAATTAAAATGAAAAGATGAAGTACTTGATTCGCAGATCTAATAAAAGAATGCGGAGAAAAGCGTTGAACAATGGAGATAGAAATCTGACTCTCCCGGAGTCTGCCGTAGATGACTCGAGTGGAGCTTTTTTCTGGAGAACGAACGTTTTTCGAAGTCAAATTTTCGAGCACCATAATAAGAAATGTTAAGTGGGATTCTAGAAAAGCCCCTTCCATATTTCATTGGAAGGTATAAGCAGCCTCGAGGGCCAGAACCGTCTTTACATCAAAAGTTCCCATTTTTGGCTTCGTTTTAAGCCTTACTCGAGAGCCATGGCGAAACTTGTTGTATTTCAGGCTTACCCGCTCTATTATGTACAGGGGTTTCGCACAAAAAAATAATAATTTGCTTTGTTTGAGTGTATTGCGAAACGAAGGCCGTCGTAACGCGATATTAAAATGAAACTTACAATATGTTTTGGAAATAATTCCCAATTTTTCCTTTAAAGGGGAACGGTCAAGCTATAACCAGTTGGATAGCCCTATAGCAAATTAAAAACTAAAATTTATGGCGAAAACCGCGTAAAAATATTAAGTGGTTAATTTTTAATAAAATAAAGAAATTTCGGGAAATTGAAAAGCGCGCGTCCACCGCGACACCGGGTGAGAAATCGGTGAGACAGAAAAACAACGTAAAAGCGCGCGCTCCTGAAGATTTGTTTTGCACGCGTGGCGCGTTCCAGTTATACGAGACCTA